>NW_027417279.1:0-47756 GCF_009905375.1 Apium graveolens | reverse complement strand
TTTCTTTAGTTTTTCACTGTTAGAAACATCTGCCTGTTTTAATTGAGGAACCTTCAACGGATGCTCCTTTTCTTCCTTCAACGGATAATTTTCATCATCCGTTGATTCCACATCCGTTGACAGCCCATCAATTAATTCTATTTTCTTTTGTTTTTATCCCAGGCAGTCTCACAAAATGATTCAATTCCTTGAACCTTGACAATTTGAGCACTAACATCCCTAGATGTCTTCCAGGCTTTAATCACCTCTTGCTCTCTCTCTAATTGATTAGAAAGTATTTCTACTTTCTTAACAGATTCAGCTAGTTCATTTTCAACAGATATACAATGTAGCTTAGTTTTCTCTAGGTCAATCAACTTATCTTCTAACACAGCATTTCTATTACTTAAAAACAGATTGTTCTCTTTAATCCTACTATTTTCTTTAGCAAGAGATTTAAGAGACACACGTAAGTGATACAATTCAGTAGACATGTCATTAAAAACATCATTGCACTCTTCTTTAGTAAGCTGTGTTAAATCAGTAGTGATTACCTGGTTGCTTGATGAACTAACTTCATTTTCCTCAGAATCAGCCATGAGAGCCAAGTTGACATATTCCACATCTTCATCCTCTTCTTCTCCATCAGCTGCCCAGTCTTTTTCTTGAGTAATAAAAGCCTTCTCCTTTTTCTTGAGCAGATCAAAATATTTCTTTTTGTAATCTACTTGGTCAAATTTCTTCTTTTCAGAAGTTGGCTTTTTGCACTCACTTGCAAAGTGTCCACTTATACCACAATTGAAACACTTGAACTTGGATTTGTCCACCATGTTCTTATGAGGTTTAGTGGCTCTCGTATTTTTCTTAAATTTCATCTTTGCAAATCTTCTGGACAAAAATGCAAGATGCTCATCAATACCATCAGAGTCATCTTGGCTGGAGTTGTCTTCATTCTCAGCAACTTGCTCCTTACCCTTGCTTGATTCTGATTTGCTTGTGCCATCTTTGGAGTTTAATGTTGATCTCACAGTTTCTTGTCTGCATTCTTTCTCATTTTCAGCTACCAAGGCAACTGAACCTCCTTTCTTTCTTCCCTTCTCCAATACCTCATCCTGTTCCAGCTCTAGTTCATAAGTCTTCAAGATTCCATATAATCTTTCAAGAGTGAAGTCCTTATAATCTTGAGAGTTTCTCAAGGAGACAGTCATGGGTTTCCATTCCTTTGGCAAAGATCTTAAAAATTTAAGATTTGAATCCTTCACCTGGTACACTCTACCATACAGCTTCAGTCCATTCAACAGCTTTTGGAATCTATTGAATGTGTCATTTAAAGATTCATTTTCTTCAAAATGAAAGTACTCATACTGTTGAATAAGAAGCTGCATTTTGTTTTCTTTTACTTGTTCTGTACCTTCACACAGTAGCTGAACTGTGTCCCAAACTTCTTTGGCAGTTGTGCAATTTATCACATTATCAAACATATCCTTGTCAAGACCATTAAACAAAATGTTCATAGCCTTCTTATCCTTGTGGACTTCTTCTGTGTCTTCCATTGTCCATTCTGCTCTAGGTTTTGGAATGGATTGACCAACAACAATTGTGGCTGTAGCAACTGTGGCTACTTTGTGGGGAATGTGAGGACCATTCTCAATGCAGTTTACATAACCTTCATCTTGGGAGAGTAGATGAAGGTGCATTTTCACCTTCCAATGGTGATAACTGTCTTTGTCAAGAACTGGGATCTTTACTCCAATATCCTTCTTACTCATCTTTGTTAGTTTCCAAGAACTTTAAACTCTTTGTGTGTCAAGAGCCTGCTCTGATACCAATTGTTATTCCTAGTGGACTAACAATGAGATTTACAGAAGGGGGGTTGAATGTAAATCTCAAAACTTTTTCAAGTTTTGAGTAGTTTCAAAGGCTGTGAGTTTAAGATAAACAAGTGTGTGAATTGCTTTAAGCTAATACATACAGATATATATTCAAGCACAAAAGTACAGAACACAACAGACCTTAAAAACTTTTCTGGTGGATTTGTTGTTCCACCAGAGATGGTATTTCAGAAAATCTGTGAATCAAGAAGATGATCACAGCTGCAACCTAGTAAAAACTAGATAATTTTTCTCAAGATTTTTCTAAACAGCTCTGGAAATTTTTTTCTAATTACTAGCTTCTACTTGGTTTATATAACACCAAGTTTTAACAAGTGAAGACAAAGATAAAAAGTACAATAATAAAATAAGTTCTCCACTTGTTTCTTCTCCATTTTACTCCAGTGCATTGTTGACTATTGCCTCTTTATACTAGAGTAGAACGGCTGCTTTTTCTGATGTTCCTGAAATAGGCTACCACATCTCAGTTGTCTCTGTCAACCCATGTGCCTCTGTTTGTAGGTACAACTACCACTTGTCAACTGCTATTTAACAGAACATCCGTTGAAGCCTTCATCCGTTGATGGCTTTATCCGTTGATGTGTTAGCAGTTGAAGCTTTATCCGTTGATGCACTCATCCGTTGAAGCTTTGAAAACATCCGTTGAAGCTTTATTTCTCATCCGTTGAAGGTCTTTAAGTTATCCGTTGACACCATTTCATTTATACAAAATTACAAGGCATGAAATACTTACAATTGGCCTTCCTATCTGCATATCCTCTAGTAGTCAACATGACTTATAATTTCCCTCAACATTTAAAAATTATATCTCAAATTCAGAGACTGAAATGTGCTACAACACTAGACTTATTTCTAAGTAAAGCTACACCATCAACGGATAGCCAAAGTGGTCTTATCCGTTGAGGCTACAAACACTAGATTTCTACTTAAGTGTTTTGTTAAACATATCATCAAACTAATGCACATATATTCCTAACATAGTGATATAACCAAAATTTCATATCAAAATAATTTTATTTGGTTTGACTTTTGAACAGTCAAGCATGAGTTTGACTAGTATAGCTAACTAAAGTTGAATCTTGAATTAGTGTTTCGAATATTTTAAAAATATTTTTCTACGATCGAACCGTATTGATGTCAATAGATATATATATATATTAGTGATATAACCAAAATTTTATATCAAAATAATTTTATTTGGTTTGACATTTTAACAGTCAATCATCAGTTTGACTAGTACAACTAACTAGTGTTAAATCCTGAATTAGTTTTTCAATTATTTTAAAAATATCTTTCAACGATCCAACAATATGGATGTCAATAAATATATATTAGTGATATAACCAAAACTTCATATAAAAATAATATTATTTTATTTGACATTTTAAGAGTCAAACATCAGTTTGACTAGTACAACTAACAAGTGTTGAATCTTGAATTAGTGTTTTGATTATTTTAAAAATATTTTTCAACGATCCAACCGTATGGATGTCAATAAATATATATATTAGTGATATAACCAAAATTTCATAACAAAATAAATTGATTTGGTTTGACATTTTAACAGTCAAGCATCATTTTGACTAGTACAGCTAACTAGTGTTGAATCTTGAATTTGTATTTCGATTATTATAAAAATATTTTTCAACGATCCAACTGTATGGATATCAATAGATATATATATATATATATATATATATAGGGGAATGGTCAAATACAAACTAAAATTAAAATACAAACTTAGAACCAATGTAAGCCATTAGATCTACCTAATCTAATGGTCCCCCTAAATCACACCACCCAACTATCCTGCACCCTCCCACACCCAATTTCAGTTTTTCCCCTCCGTTTTTAATTTGATATTTCCCGTCAAACCGTAATTTTTTTAAAAAATTTGATTTCACTGTATTTTTCAACATCTCTCAACGATCGATTTGCATACCATATGTGTTATATTTCGAATTAATTTTAAAAAGAAAATTATTTGGTTTCTAGTTTCCATTCTAAATTGGTTTCTATTGGAGTAGCCCCATATATATATATTAGTGATATAACCAAAATTTCATATCAAAATAATTTTATTTGGATTGACATTTTAACACTCAACCTTTAGTTTGACTAGTACAACTAACTAGTGTTTAATCCTGATATTGTGTTTCTATTATTTTAAAAATATTTTTCAACGATCGAACCGTATGGATGTCAATAGATATATATATTAGTGATATAACCAAAATTTCATATCAAAATAATTTTATTTGGTTTGACTTTTGAACAGTGAAGCATGAGTTTGACTAGTATAGCTAACTAGTGTTGAATCTTGAATTAGTGTTTCGAATATTTTAAAAATATTTTTCTACGATCGAACCATATGGATGTCAATAGATATATATATTAGTGATATAACCAAAATTTTATATCAAAATAATTTTATTTGGTTTGACATTTTAACAGTCAATCATCAGTTTGACTAGTACAACTAACTAATGTTAAATCTTGAATTAGTGTTTCAATTATTTTAAAAATATATTTCAACGATCCAACAATATGGATGTCAATAAATATATATATTAGTGATATAACCAAAACTTTATATAAAAATAATTTTATTTTATTTGACATTTTAAGAGTCAAACATCAGTTTGACTAGTACAACTAACAAGTGTTGAATCTTGAATTAGTGTTTTGATTATTTTAAAAATATTTTTCAACGATCCAACCGTATGGATGTCAATAAATATATATATTAGTGATATAACCAAAATTTCATAACAAAATAAATTGATTTGGTTTGACATTTTAACAGTCAATCATCATTTTGACTAGTACAGCTAACTAGTGTTGAATCTTGAATTTGTGTTTCGATTATTATAAAAATATTTTTCAACGATCTAACTGTATGGATATCAATAGATATATATATATATATATAGGGGAATGGTCAAATACAAACTAAAATTAAAATACAAACTTAGAACCAATGTAAGCCATTAGATCTACCTAATCTAATGGTCCCCCTAAATCACACCACCCAACTAACCTGCACCCTCCCACACCCAATTTCAGTTTTTCCCCTCCGTTTTTAATTTGATATTTCCCGTCAAACCGTATTTTTTTTTAAAAATTTGATTTCACTGTATTTTTCAACATCTCTCAACGATCGATGTGCATACCATATATGTTATATTTCGAATTAATTTTAAAAAGAAAATTATTTGGTTTCTAGTTTCCATTCTAAATTGGTTTCTATTGGAGTAGCCCCATATATATATATATATTAGTGATATAACCAAAATTTCATATCAAAATAATTTTATTTGGTTTGTCATTTTAACAGTCAAGCATGAGTTTGACTAGTACAACTAACGAGTGTTTAATCATGATTTTGTGTTTCTATTATTTTAAAAATATTTTTCAACGATCGAACCGTATGGATGTCAATAGATATATATTAGTGATATAACCAAAATTTCATATCAAAATAATTTTATTTGGTTTGACTTTTGAACAGTCAAGCATGAGTTTGACTAGTATAGATAACTAGTGTTGAATCTTGAATTAGTGTTTCGAATATTTTAAAAATATTTTTCTACGATCGAACCGTATGGATGTCAATAGATATATATATTAGTGATATAACCAAAATTTTATATCAAAATAATTTTATTTGGTTTGACATTTTAACAGTCAATCATCAGTTTGACTAGTACAACTAACTAGTGTTAAATCTTGAATTAGTGTTTCAATTATTTTAAAAATATCTTTCAACGATCCAACAATATGGATGTCAATAAATATATATTAGTGATATAACCAAAACTTCATATAAAAATAATTTTATTTTATTTGACATTTTAAGAGTCAAACATCAGTTTGACTAGTACAACTAACAAGTGTTGAATCTTGAATTAGTGTTTTGATTATTTTAAAAATATTTTTCAACGATCCAACTGTATGGATATCAATATATATATATATAGGGGAATGGTCAAATACAAACTAAAATTAAAATAGAAACTTAGAACCAATGTAAGCCATTAGATCTACCTAATCTAATGGTCCCCCCTAAATCACACCACCCAACTATTCTGCACCCTCCCACACCCAATTTCAGTTTTTCCCCTCCGTTTTTAATTTGATATTTCCAGTCAAACCATAATTTTTTTAAAAAAATCTGATTTCACTGTATATTCAACATCTTTCAACGATCGATTTGCATACCATATGTGTTATATTTCAAATTAATTTTAAAAAGAAAATTATTTGGTTTCTAGTTTCCACTCTAAATTGATTTCTATTGGAGTAGCCCCATATATATATATATTAGTGATATAACCAAAATTTCATATCAAAATAATTTTATTTGGTTTGTCATTTTAACAGTCAAGCATGAGTTTGACTAGTACAGCTAACTGGTGTTTAATCCTGATTTTGTGTTTCTATTATTTTAAAAATATTTTTCAACAATTGAACCATATGGATGTCAATAGATATATATATTAGTGATATAACCAAAATTTCATATCAAAATAATTTTATTTGGTTTGACTTTTGAACAGTCAAGCATGAGTTTGACTAGTATAGCTAACTAGTGTTGAATCTTGAATTAGTGTTTCGAATATTTTAAAAATATTTTTCTACGATCGAACCGTATGGATGTCAATAGATATATATATTAGTGATATAACCAAAATTTTATATCAAAATAATTTTATTTGGTTTGACATTTTAATAGTCAATCATCAGTTTGACTAGTACAACTAACTAGTGTTAAATCTTGAATTAGTGTTTCAATTATTTTAAAAATATCATTCAACGATCCAACAATATGGATGTCAATAAATATATATTAGTGATATAACCAAAGCTTCATATAAAAATAATTTTATTTTGTTTGACATTTTAAGAGTCAAACATCAGTTTGACTAGTACAACTAACAAGTGTTGAATCTTGAATTAGTGTTTTGATTATTTTAAAAATATTTTTCAACGATCCAACCGTATGGATGTCAATAAATATATATTAGTGATATAACCGAAATTTCATAACAAAATAAATTGATTTGGTTTGACATTTTAACAGTCAAGCATCATTTTAACTAGTACAGCTAACTAGTGTTGAATCTTGAATTAGTGTTTCGATTATTATAAAAATATTTTTCAACGATCCAACTGTATGGATATCAATATATATATATATATAGGGGAATGGTCAAATACAAACTAAAATTAAAATACAAACTTAGAACCAATGTAAGCCATTAGACTACCTAATCTAATGGTCCCCCTAAATCACACCATCCAACTATCCTGCACCCTCCCACACCCAATTTCAGTTTTTCCCCTCCGTTTTTAATTTGATATTTCCCCTCAAATCGTAATTTTTTAAAAAATCTGATTTCACTGTATGTTTCAACATCTCTCAACGATCGATTTGCATACCATATGTGTTATATTTCGAATTAATTTTAAAAAGAAAATTATTTGGTTTCTAGTTTCCATTCTAAATTGGTTTCTATTGGAGTAGCCCCATATATATATATATAGATTAGTGATATAACCAAAATTTAATATCAAAATAATTTCATTTGGTTTGTCATTTTAATAGTCAAGCATGAGTTTGACTAGTACAGCTAACTGGTGTTTAATCCTGATTTTGTGTTTCTATTATTTTAAAAATATTTTTCAACGATCGAACCGTATGGATGTCAATAGATATATATATATTAGTGATATAACCAAAATTTCATATCAAAATAATTTTAGTTGGTTTGACTTTTGAACAGTCAAGCATGAGTTTGACTAGTATAGCTAACTAGTGTTGAATCTTGAATTAGTGTTTCGAATATTTTAAAAATATTTTTCTACGATCGAACCGTATTGATGTCAATAGATATATATATTAGTGATATAACCAAAATTTCATATCAAAATAATTTTATTTGGTTTGACATTTTAACAGTCAATCATCAGTTTGACTAGTACAACTAACTAGTGTTAAATCCTGAATTAGTGTTTCAATTATTTTAAAAATATCTTTCAACGATCCAACAATATGGATGTCAATAAATATATATTAGTGATATAACCAAAACTTCATATAAAAATAATTTTATTTTATTTGACATTTTAAGAGTCAAACATCAGTTTGACTAGTACAACTAACAAGTGTTGAATCTTGAATTAGTGTTTTGATTATTTTAAAAATATTTTTCAACGATCCAACCGTATGGATGTCAATAAATATATATATTAGTGATATAACCAAAATTTCATAATAAAATAAATTGATTTGGTTTGACATTTTAACAGTCAAGCATCATTTTGACTAGTACAGCTAACTAGTGTTGAATCTTGAATTAGTGTTTCGATTATTATAAAAATATTTTTCAACGATCCAACTGTATGGATATCAATAGATATATATATATAGGAGAATGGTCAAATACAAACTAAAATTAAAATACAAACTTAGAACCAATGTAAGCCATTAGATCTACCTAATCTAATGGTCCCCCTAAATCACACCACCCAACTATCCTGCACCCTCCCACACCCAATTTCAGTTTTTCCCCTCCGTTTTTAATTTGATATTTCCGTCAAACCGTAATTTTTTAAAAAAATCTGATTTCACTGTATATTTCAACATCTCTCAACGATCGATTTGCATACCATATGTGTTATATTTCGAATTAATTTTAAAAAGAAAATTATTTGGTTTCTAGTTTCTACTCTAAATTGGTTTCTATTGGAGTAGCCCCATATATATATATTAGTGATATAACCAAAATTTCATATCAAAATAATTTTATTTGGTTTGTCATTTTAACAGTCATGAATGAGTTTGACTAGTACAGCTAACTGGTGTTTAATCCTGATTTTGTGTTTCTATTATTTTAAAAATATTTTTCAACGATCGAACCGTATGGATGTCAATAGATATATATATTAGTGATATAACCAAAATTTCATATCAAAATAATTTTATTTGGTTTGACTTTTGAACAGTGAAGCATGAGTTTGACTAGTATAGCTAACTAGTGTTGAATCTTGAATTAGTGTTTCGAATATTTTAAAAATATTTTTCTACGATCGAACCAGTATGGATGTCAATAGATATATATATTAGTGATATAACCAAAATTTTATATCAAAATAATTTTATTTGGTTTGACATTTTAACAGTCAATCATCAGTTTGACTAGTACAACTAACTAGTGTTAAATCCTGAATTAGTGTTTCAATTATTTTAAAAATATCTTTCAACGATCCAACAATATGGATGTCAATAAATATATATTAGTGATATAACCAAAACTTCATATAAAAATAATTTTATTTTATTTGACATTTTAAGAGTCAAACATCAGTTTGACTAGTACAACTAACAAGTGTTGAATCTTGAATTAGTGTTTTGATTATTTTAAAAATATTTTTCAACGATCCAACCGTATGGATGTCAATAAATATATATATTAGTGATATAACCAAAATTTCATAACAAAATAAATTGATTTGGTTTGACATTTTAACAGTCAAGCATCATTTTGACTAGTACAGCCTAACTAGTGTTGAATCTTGAATTAGTGTTTCGATTATTATAAAAATATTTTTCAACGATCCAACTGTATGGATATCAATATATATATATATATATATATATATAGGGGAATGGTCAAATACAAACTAAAATTAAAATACAAACTTAGAACCAATGTAAGCCATTAGATCTACCTAATCTAATGGTCCCCCTAAATCACACCACCCAACTATCCTGCACCCTCCCACACCCAATTTCAGTTTTTCCCCTCCGTTTTTAATTTGATATTTCCCGTCAAACCGTAATTTTTTTAAAAAATTTGATTTCACTGTATTTTCAACATCTCTCAACGATCGATTTGCATACCATATGTGTTATATTTCGAATTAATTTTAAAAAGAAAATTATTTGGTTTCTAGTTTCCATTCTAAATTGGTTTCTATTGGAGTAGCCCCATATATATATATATATATTAGTGATATAACCAAAATTTCATATCAAAATAATTTTATTTGGTTTGACATTTTAACACTCAACCTTTAGTTTGACTAGTACAACTAACTAGTGTTTAATCCTGATTTTGTGTTTCTATTATTTTAAAAATATTTTTCAACGATCGAACCGTATGGATGTCAATAGATATATATATTAGTGATATAACCAAAATTTCATATCAAAATAATTTTATTTGGTTTGACTTTTGAACAGTCAAGCATGAGTTTGACTAGTATAGCTAACTAGTGTTGAATCTTGAATTAGTGTTTCGAATATTTTAAAAATATTTTTCTACGATCGAACCGTATGGATGTCAATAGATATATATATTAGTGATATAACCAAAATTTTATATCAAAATAATTTTATTTGGTTTGACATTTTAACAGTCAATCATCAGTTTGACTAGTACAACTAACTAGTGTTAAATCTTGAATTAGTGTTTCAATTATTTTAAAAATATCTTTCAACGATCCAACAATATGGATGTCAATAAATATATATTAGTGATATAACCAAAACTTCATATAAAAATAATTTTATTTTATTTGACATTTTAAGAGTCAAACATCAGTTTGACTAGTACAACTAACAAGTGTTGAATCTTGAATTAGTGTTTTGATTATTTTAAAAATATTTTTCAACGATCCAACTGTATGGATATCAATATATATATATATATATATATAGGGGAATGGTCAAATACAAACTAAAATTAAAATAGAAACTTAGAACCAATGTAAGCCATTAGATCTACCTAATCTAATGGTCCCCCCTAAATCACACCACCCAACTATCCTGCACCCTCCCACACCCAATTTCAGTTTTTCCCCTCCGTTTTTAATTTGATATTTCCCGTCAAACCGTAATTTTTTTAAAAAATCTGATTTCACTGTATATTTCAACATCTCTCAACGATCGATTTGCATACCATATGTGTTATATTTCGAATTAATTTTAAAAAGAAAATTATTTGGTTTCTAGTTTCCACTCTAAATTGATTTCTATTGGAGTAGCCCCATATATATATATATTAGTGATATAACCAAAATTTCATATCAAAATAATTTTATTTGGTTTGTCATTTTAACAGTCAAGCATGAGTTTGACTAGTACAGCTAACTGGTGTTTAATCCTGATTTTGTGTTTCTATTATTTTAAAAATATTTTTCAACGATCGAACCGTATGGATGTCAATAGATATATATATTAGTGATATAACCAAAATTTCATATCAAAATAATTTTATTTGGTTTGACTTTTGAACAGTCAAGCATGAGTTTGACTAGTATAGCTAACTAGTGTTGAATCTTGAATTAGTGTTTCGAATATTTTAAAAATATTTTTCTACGATCGAACCGTATGGATGTCAATAGATATATATATTAGTGATATAACCAAAATTTTATATCAAAATAATTTTATTTGGTTTGACATTTTAACAGTCAATCATCAGTTTGACTAGTACAACTAACTAGTGTTAAATCTTGAATTAGTGTTTCAATTATTTTAAAAATATCATTCAACGATCCAACAATATGGATGTCAATAAATATATATTAGTGATATAACCAAAGCTTCATATAAAAATAATTTTATTTTATTTGACATTGTAAGAGTCAAACATCAGTTTGACTAGTACAACTAACAAGTGTTGAATCTTGAATTAGTGTTTTGATTATTTTAAAAATATTTTTCAATGATCCAACCGTATGGATGTCAATAAATATATATATTAGTGATATAACCAAAATTTCATAACAAAATAAATTGATTTGGTTTGACATTTTAACAGTCAAGCATCATTTTGACTAGTACAGCTAACTAGTGTTGAATCTTGAATTAGTGTTTCGATTATTATAAAAATATTTTTCAACGATCCAACTGTATGGATATCAATATATATATATATATATATATAGGGGAATGGTCAAATACAAACTAAAATTAAAATACAAACTTAGAACCAATGTAAGCCATTAGACTACCTAATCTAATGGTCCCCCTAAATCACACCATCCAACTATCCTGCACCCTCCCACACCCAATTTCAGTTTTTTCCCTCCGTTTTTAATTTGATATTTCCCCTCAAATCGTAATTTTTTTAAAAAATCTGATTTCACTGTATATTTCAACATCTCTCAACGATCGATTTGCATACCATATGTGTTATATTTCGAATTAATTTTAAAAAGAAAATTATTTGGTTTCTAGTTTCCATTTAAATTGGTTTCTATTGGAGTAGCCCCATATATATATATATTAGTGATATAACCAAAATTTAATATCAAAATAATTTTATTTGGTTTGTCATTTTAACAGTCAAGCATGAGTTTGACTAGTACAGCTAACTGGTGTTTAATCCTGATTTTGTGTTTCTATTATTTTAAAAATATTTTTCAACGATCGAACCATATGGATGTCAATAGATATATATATTAGTGATATAACCAAAATTTCATATCAAAATAATTTTATTTGGTTTGACTTTTGAACAGTCAAGCATGAGTTTGACTAGTATAGCTAACTAGTGTTGAATCTTGAATTAGTGTTTCGAATATTTTAAAAATATTTTTCTACGATCGAACCGTATGGATGTCAATAGATATATATATTAGTGATATAACCAAAATTTTATATCAAAATAATTTTATTTGGTTTGACATTTTAACAGTCAATCATCAGTTTGACTAGTACAACTAACTAGTGTTAAATCTTGAATTAGTGTTTCAATTATTTTAAAAATATCTTTCAACGATCCAACAATATGGATGTCAATAAATATATATATTAGTGATATAACCAAAACTTCATATAAAAATAATTTTATTTTATTTGAGATTTTAAGAGTCAAACATCAGTTTGACTAGTACAACTAACAAGTGTTGAATCTTGAATTAGTGTTTTGATTATTTTAAAAATATTTTTCAACGATCCAACCGTATGGATGTCAATAAATATATATATTAGTGATATAACCAAAATTTCATAACAAAATAAATTGATTTGGTTTGACATTTTAACAGTCAAGCATCATTTTGACTAGTACAGCTACTAGTGTTGAATCTTGAATTAGTGTTTCGATTATTATAAAAATATTTTTCAACGATCCAACTGTATGGATATCAATAGATATATATATATATATATAGGGGAATGGTCAAATACAAACTAAAATTAAAATACAAACTTAGAACCAATGTAAGCCATTAGATCTACCTAATCTAATGGTCCCCCCTAAATCACACCACCCAACTATCCTGCACCCTCCCACACCCAATTTCAGTTTTTCCCCTCCCTTTTTAATTTGATATTTCCCTTCAAATCGTAATTTTTTTAAAAAATCTGATTTCACTGTATATTTCAACATCTCTCAACGATCGATTTGCATACCATATGTGTTATATTTCGAATTAATTTTAAAAAGAAAAATTATTTGGTTTCTAGTTTCCATTTTAAATTGGTTTCTATTGGAGTAGCCCCATATATATATATATATTAGTGATATAACCAAAATTTAATATCAAAATAATTTTATTTGGTTTGTCATTTTAACAGTCAAGCATGAGTTTGACTAGTACAGCTAACTGGTGTTTAATCCTGATTTTGTGTTTCTATTATTTTAAAAATATTTTTCAACGATCGAACCATATGGATGTCAATAGATATATATATTAGTGATATAACCAAAATTTCATATCAAAATAATTTTATTTGGTTTGACATTTTAACAGTCAATCATCAGTTTGACTAGTACAACTAACTAGTGTTAAATCTTGAATTAGTGTTTCAATTATTTTAAAAATATCTTTCAACGATCCAACAATATGGATGTCAATAAATATATATATTATTGATATAACCAAAACTTCATATAAAAATAATTTTATTTTATTTGACATTTTAAGAGTCAAACATCAGTTTGACTAGTACAACTAACAAGTGTTGAATCTTGAATTAGTGTTTTGATTATTTTAAAAATATTTTTCAACGATCCAACTGTATGGCTATCAATATATATATATATATATATATATATAGGGGAATGGTCAAATACAAACTAAAATTAAAATAGAAACTTAGAACCAATGTAAGCCATTAGATCTACCTAATCTAATGGTCCCCCCTAAATCACACCACCCAACTATTCTGCACCCTCCCACACCCAATTTCAGTTTTTCCCCTCCGTTTTTAATTTGATATTTCCAGTCAAACCGTAATTTTTTTAAAAAAATCTGATTTCACTGTATATTTCAACATCTCTCAACGATCGATTTGCATACCATATGTGTTATATTTCAAATTAATTTTAAAAAGAAAATTATTTGGTTTCTAGTTTCCACTCTAAATTGATTTCTATTGGAGTAGCCCCATATATATATATATATTAGTGATATAACCAAAATTTCATATCAAAATAATTTTATTTGGTTTGTCATTTTAACAGTCAAGCATGAGTTTGACTAGTACAACTAACTGGTGTTTAATCCTGATTTTGTGTTTCTATTATTTTAAAAATATTTTTCAACGATTGAACCATATGGATGTCAATAGATATATATATTAGTGATATAACCAAAATTTCATATCAAAATAATTTTATTTGGTTTGACTTTTGAACAGTCAAGCATGAGTTTGACTAGTATAGCTAACTAGTGTTGAATCTTGAATTAGTGTTTCGAATATTTTAAAAATATTTTTCTACGATCGAACCGTATGGATGTCAATAGATATATATATTAGTGATATAACCAAAATTTTATATCAAAATAATTTTATTTGGTTTGACATTTTAACAGTCAATCATTAGTTTGACTAGTACAACTAACTAGTGTTAAATCTTGAATTAGTGTTTCAATTATTTTAAAAATATCATTCAACGATCCAACAATATGGATGTCAATAAATATATATTAGTGATATAACCAAAGCTTCATATAAAAATAATTTTATTTTGTTTGACATTGTAAGAGTCAAACATCAGTTTGACTAGTACAACTAACAAGTGTTGAACCTTGAATTAGTGTTTTGATTATTTTAAAAATATTTTTCAACGATCCAACCGTATGGATGTCAATAAATATATATATTAGTGATATAACCAAAATTTCATAACAAAATAAATTGATTTGGTTTGACATTTTAACAGTCAAGCATCATTTTGACTAGTACAGCTAACTAGTGTTGAATCTTGAATTAGTGTTTCGATTATTATAAAAATATTTTTCAACGATCCAACTGTATGGATATCAATATATATATATATATATATATATATATAGGGGAATGGTCAAATACAAACTAAAATTAAAATACAAACTTAGAACCAATGTAAGCCATTAGACTACCTAATCTAATGGTCCCCCTAAATCACACCATCCAACTATCCTGCACCCTCCCACACCCAATTTCAGTTTTTCCCCTCCCTTTTTAATTTGATATTTCCCCTCAAATCGTAATTTTTTTAAAAAATCTGATTTCACTGTATATTTCAACATCTCTCAACGATCGATTTGCATACCATATGTGTTATATTTCGAATTAATTTTAAAAAGAAAATTATTTGGTTTCTAGTTTCCATTTTAAATTGGTTTCTATTGGAGTAGCCCCATATATATATATATATTAGTGATATAACCAAAATTTAATATCAAAATAATTTTATTTGGTTTGTCATTTTAACAGTCAAGCATGAGTTTGACTAATACAGCTAACTGGTGTTTAATCCTGATTTTGTGTTTCTATTATTTTAAAAATATTTTTCAACGATCGAACCATATGGATGTCAATAGATATATATATTAGTGATATAACCAAAATTTCATATCAAAATAATTTTATTTGGTTTGACTTTTGAACAGTCAAGCATGAGTTTGACTAGTATAGCTAACTAGTGTTGAATCTTGAATTAGTGTTTCGAATATTTTAAAAATATTTTTCTACGATCGAACCGTATGGATGTCAATAGATATATATATTAGTGATATAACCAAAATTTTATATCAAAATAATTTTATTTGGTTTGACATTTTAACAGTCAATCATCAGTTTGACTAGTACAACTAACTAGTGTTAAATCTTGAATTAGTGTTTCAATTATTTTAAAAATATCTTTCAACGATCCAACAATATGGATGTCAATAAATATATATATTAGTGATATAACCAAAACTTCATATAAAAATAATTTTATTTTATGTGAGATTTTAAGAGTCAAACATCAGTTTGACTAGTACAACTAACAAGTGTTGAATCTTGAATTAGTGTTTTGATTATTTTAAAAATATTTTTCAACGATCCAACCGTATGGATGTCAATAAATATATATATTAGTGATATAACCAAAATTTCATAACAAAATAAATTGATTTGGTTTGACACTTTAACAGTCAAGCATCATTTTGACTAGTGCAGCTAACTACTATTGAATCTTGAATTAGTGTTTCGATTATTATAAAAATATTTTTCAACGATCCAACTGTATGGATATCAATATATATATAGGGGAATGGTCAAATATAAACTAAAATTAAAATACAAACTTAGAACCAATGTAAGCCATTAGACTACCTAATCTAATGGTCCCCCTAAATCACACCACCAAACTATCCTGCACCCTCCCACACCCAATTTCAGTTTTACCCTCCGTTTTTAATTTGATATTTCCCCTCAAATCGTAATTTTTTAAAAAAATCTGATTTCACTGTATATTTCAACATCTCTCAACGATCGATTTGCATACCATATGTGTTATATTTCGAATTAATTTTAAAAAGAAAATTATTTGGTTTCTAGTTTCCATTCTAAATTGGTTTCTACTGGAGTAGCCCCATATATATATTAGTGATATAACCAAAATTTCATATCAAAATAATTTTATTTGGGTTGTCATTTTAACAATCAAGCATGAGTTTGACTAGTACACCTAACGGGTGTTTAATCCTGATATTGTGATTTTATTATTTTAAAAATATTTTTCAACGATCGAACCGTATGGATGTCAATAGATATATATATTAGTGATATAACCAAAATTTCATATCAAAATAATTTTATCTGGTTTGACTTTTGAACAGTCAAGCATGAGTTTGACTAGTATAGCTAACTACTGTTGAATCTTGAATTAGTGTTTCAAATATTTTAAAAATATTTTTCTACGATCGAACCGTATGGATGTCAATAGATATATATATTAGTGATATAACCAAAATTTTATATAAAAATAATTTTATTTGGTTTGACATTTTAACAGTCAATCATCAGTTTGACTAGTACAACTAACTAGTGTTAAATCCTGAATTAGTGTTTCAATTATTTTAAAAATATCTTTCAACGATCCAACAATATGGATGTCAATAAATATATATATATATTAGTGATATAACCAAAACTTCATATAAAAATAATTTTATTTTATTTGACATTTTAAGAGTCAAACATCAGTTTGACTAGTACAACTAACAAGTGTTGAATCTTGAATTAGTGTTTTGATTATTTTAAAAATATTTTTCAACGATCCAACCGTATGGATGTCAATAAATATATATATTAGTGATATAACCAAAATTTCATAACAAAATAAATTGATTTGGTTTGACATTTTAACAGTCAAGCATAATTTTGACTAGTACAGCTAACTAGTGTTGAATCTTGAATTTGTGTTTCGATTATTATAAAAATATTTTTCAACGATCCAACTGTATGGATATCAATAGATATATATATATATATATATATATATATAGGGGAATGGTCAAATACAAACTAAAATTAAAATACAAACTTAGAACCAATGTAATCCATTATATCCACCCAACTATCCTGCACCCTCCCACACCCAATTTCAGTTTTTCCCCTCCGTTTTTAATTTGATATTTCCCGTCAAACCGTAATTTTTTTAAAAAATTTGATTTCACTGTATTTTTCAACATCTCTCAACGATCGATTTGCATACCATATGTGTTATATTTCGAATTAATTTTAAAAAGAAAATTATTTGGTTTCTAGTTTCCATTCTAAATTGGTTTCTATTGGAGTAGCCCCATATATATATTAGTGATATAACCAAAATTTCATATCAAAATAATTTTATTTGGTTTGACATTTTAACACTCAACCTTTAGTTTGACTAGTACAACTAACTAGTGTTTAATCCTGATATTGTGTTTCTATTATTTTAAAAATATTTTTCAACGATCGAACCGTATGGATGTCAATAGATATATATATTAGTGATATAACCAAAATTTCATATCAAAATAATTTTATTTGGTTTGACTTTTGAACAGTGAAGCATGAGTTTGACTAGTATAGCTAACTAGTGTTGAATCTCGAATTAGTGTTTCGAATATTTTAAAAATATTTTTCTACGATCGAACCCTATGGATGTCAATAGATATATATATTAGTGATATAACCAAAATTTTATATCAAAATAATTTTATTTTATTTGACATTTTAAGATTCAAACATCAGTTTGACTAGTACAACTAACAAGTGTTGAATCTTGAATTAGTGTTTTGATTATTTTAAAAATATTTTTCAACGATCCAACCGTATGGATGTCAATAAATATATATATTAGTGATATAACCAAAATTTCATAACAAAATAAATTGATTTGGTTTGACATTTTAACAGTCAATCATCATTTTGACTAGTACAGCTAACTAGTGTTGAATCTTGAATTAGTGTTTCGATTATTATAAAAATATTTTTCAACGATCCAACTGTATAGATATCAATATATATATATATATATAGGGGAATGGTCAAATACAAACTAAAATTAAAAAAGAAACTTAGAACCAATGTAAGCCATTAGATCTACCTAATCTAATGGTCCCCCCTAAATCGCACCACCCAACTATCTTGCACCCTCCCACACCCAATTTCAGTTTTTCCCCTCCGTTTTTAATTTGATATTTCCCGTCAAACCGTAATTTTTAAAAAAAATCTGATTTCACTGTATATTTCAACATCTCTCAACGATCGATTTGCATACCATATGTGTTATATTTCGAATTAATTTTAAAAAGAAAATTATTTGGTTTCTAGTTTCTACTCTAAATTGGTTTCTATTGGAGTAGCCCCATATATATATATTAGTGATATAACCAAAATTTTATATCAAAATAATTTTATTTGAATTGTCATTTTAACAGTCAAGCATGAGTTTGACTAGTAAAGCTAACTGGTGTTTAATCCTGATTTTGTGTTTCTATTATTTTAAAAATATTTTTCAACGATCGAACCGTATGGATGTCAATAGATATATATATATATATATATTAGTGATATAACCAAAATTTCATATCAAAATAATTTTATTTGGTTTGACTTTTGAACAGGCAAGCATGAGTTTGACTAGTATAGCTAACTAGTGTTGAATCTTGAATTAGTGTTTCGAATATTTTAAAAATATTTTTCTACGATCGAACCGTATTGATGTCAATAGATATATATATTAGTGATATAACCAAAATTTTATATCAAAATAATTTTATTTGGTTTTACATTTTAACAGTCAATCATCAGTTTGACTAGTACAAGTAACTACTGTTAAATCCTGAATTAGTTTTTCAATTATTTTAAAAATATCTTTCAACGATCCAACAATATGGATGTCAATAAATATATATCAGTGATATAACCAAAACTTCATATAAAAATAATTTTATTTTATTTGACATTTTAAGAGTCAAACATCAGTTTGACTAGTACAACTAACAAGTGTTGAATCTTGAATTAGTGTTTTGATTATTTTAAAAATATTTTTCAACGATCCAACCATATGGATGTCAATAAATATATATATTAGTGATATAACCAAAATTTCATAACAAAATAAATTGATTTGGTTTGACATTTTAACAGTCAAGCATCATTTTGACTAGTACAGCTAACTAGTGTTGAATCTTGAATTTGTGTTTCGATTATTATAAAAATATTTTTCAACGATCCAACTGTATGGATATCAATAGATATATATATATATATATAGGGGAATGGTCAAATACAAACTAAAATAAAAATACAAACTTAGAACCAATGTAAGCCATTAGATCTACCTAATCTAATGGTCCCCCTAAATCACACCACCCAACTATCCTGCACCCTCCCACACCCAATTTCAGTTTTTCCCCTCCGTTTTTAATTTGATATTTCCCGTCAAACCGTAATTTTTTTAAAAAATTTGATTTCACTGTATTTTTCAACATCTCTCAACGATCGATTTGCATACCATATGTGTTATATTTCGAATTAATTTTAAAAAGAAAATTATTTGGTTTCTAGTTTCCATTCTAAATTGGTTTCTATTGGAGTAGCCCCATATATATATTAGTGATATAACCAAAATTTCATATCAAAATAATTTTATTTGGTTTGACATTTTAACACTCAACCTTTAGTTTGACGAGTACAACTAACTAGTGTTTAATCCTGATATTGTGTTTCTATTATTTTAAAAATATTTTTCAACGATCGAACCGTATGGATGTCAATAGATATATATATATTAGTGATATAACCAAAATTTCATATCAAAATAATTTTATTTGGTTTGACTTTTGAACAGTGAAGCATGAGTTTGACTAGTATAGCTAACTAGTGTTGAATCTCGAATTAGTGTTTCGAATATTTTAAAAATATTTTTCTACGATCGAACCATATGGATGTCAATAGATATATATATTAGTGATATAACCAAAATTTTATATCAAAATAATTTTATTTTATTTGACATTTTAAGAGTCAAACATGAGTTTGACTAGTACAACTAACAAGTGTTGAATCTTGAATTAGTGTTTTGATTATTTTAAAAATATTTTTCAACGATCCAACCGTATGGATGTCAATAAATATATATATTAGTGATATAACCAAAATTTCATAACAAAATAAATTGATTTGGTTTGACATTTTAACAGTCAATCATCATTTTGACTAGTACAGCTAACTAGTGTTGAATCTTGAATTAGTGTTTCGATTATTATAAAAATATTTTTCAACGATCCAACTGTATAGATATCAATATATATATATATATATATATAGGGGAATGGTCAAATACAAACTAAAATTAAAATAGAAACTTAGAACCAATGTAAGCCATTAGATCTACCTAATCTAATGGTCCCCCCTAAATCACACCACCCAACTATCTTGCACCCTTCCACACCCAATTTCAGTTTTTCCCCTCCGTTTTTAATTTGATATTTCCCGTCAAACCGTAATTTTTTAAAAAAATCTGATTTCACTGTATATTTCAACATCTCTCAACGATCGATTTGCATATCATATGTGTTATATTTCGAATTAATTTTAAAAAGAAAATTATTTGGTTTCTAGTTTCTACTCTAAATTGGTTTCTATTGGAGTAGCCCCATATATATATTAGTGATATAACCAAAATTTCATATCAAAATAATTTTATTTGGTTTGTCATTTTAACAGTCAAGCATGAGTTTGACTAGTACAGCTAACTGGTGTTTAATCCTGATTTTTTGTTTCTATTATTTTAAAAATATTTTTCAACGATCGAACCGTATGGATGTCAATAGATATATATATATTAGTGATATAACCAAAATTTCATATCAAAATAATTTTATTTGGTTTGACTTTTGAACAGGCAAGCATGAGTTTGACTAGTATAGCTAACTAGTGTTGAATCTTGAATTAGTGTTTCGAATATTTTAAAAATATTTTTCTACGATCGAACCATATGGATGTCAATAGATATATATATTAGTGATATAACCAAAATTTTATATCAAAATAATTTTATTTGGTTTGACATTTTAACAGTCAATCATCAGTTTGACTAGTACAACTAACTAGTGTTAAATCTTGAATTAGTGTTTCAATTATTTTAAAAATATCTTTCAACGATCCAACAATATGGATGTCAATAAATATATATTAGTGATATAACCAAAACTTCATATAAAAATAATTTTATTTTATTTGACATTTTAAGAGTCAAACATCAGTTTGACTAGTACAACTAACAAGTGTTGAATCTTGAATTAGTGTTTTGATTATTTTAAAAATATTTTTCAACGATCCAACCGTATGCATGTCAATAAATATATATATTAGTGATATAACCAAAATTTCATAACAAAATAAATTGATTTGGTTTGACATTTTAACAGTCAAGCATCATTTTGACTAGTACAGCTAACTAGTGTTGAATCTTGAATTTGTGTTTCGATTATTATAAAAATATTTTTCAACGATCCAACTGTATGGATATCAATAGATATATATATATATATATATATATAGGGGAATGGTCAAATACAAACTAAAATTAAAATACAAACTTAGAACCAATGTAAGCCATTAGATCTACCTAATCTAATGGTCCCCCTAAATCACACCACCCAACTATCCTGCACCCTCCCACACCCTATTTCAGTTTTTCCCCTCCGTTTTTAATTTGATATTTCCCGTCAAACCGTAATTTTTTTAAAAAATTGATTTCACTGTATTTTTCAACATCTCTCAACGATCGATTTGCATACCATATGTGTTATATTTCGAATTAATTTTAAAAAGAAAATTATTTGGTTTCTAGTTTCCATTCTAAATTGGTTTCTATTAGAGTAGCCCCATATATATATATTAGTGATATAACCAAAATTTCATATCAAAATAATTTTATTTGGTTTGTCATTTTAACAGTCAAGCCTTGAGTTTGACTAGTACAGCTAACTGGTGTTTAATCCTGATTTTGTGTTTCTATTATTTTAAAAATATTTTTCAACGATCGAACCGTATGGATGTCAATAGATATATATATTAGTGATATAACCAAAATTTCATATCAAAATAATTTTATTTGGTTTGACTTTTGAACAGTCAAGCATGAGTTTGACTAGTATAGCTAACTAGTGTTGAATCTTGAATTAGTGTTTCGAATATTTTAAAAATATTTTTCTACGATCGAACCGTATGGATGTCAATAGATATATATATTAGTGATATAACCAAAATTTTATATCAAAATAATTTTATTTGGTTTGACATTTTAACAGTCAATCATCAGTTTGACTAGTACAACTAACTAGTGTTAAATCTTGAATTAGTGTTTCAATTATTTTAAAAATATCTTTCAACGATCCAACAATATGGATGTCAATAAATATATATTAGTGATATAACCAAAACTTCATATAAAAATAATTTTATTTTATTTGACATTTTAAGAGTCAAACATCAGTTTGACTAGTACAACTAACAAGTGTTGAATCTTGAATTAGTGTTTTGATTATTTTAAAAATATTTTTCAACGATCCAACCGTATGGATGTCAATAAATATATATATTAGTGATATAACCAAAATTTCATAACAAAATAAATTGATTTGGTTTGACATTTTAACAGTCAAGCATCATTTTGACTAGTACAGCTAACTAGTGTTGAATCTTGAATTAGTGTTTCGATTATTATAAAAATATTTTTCAACGATCCAACTGTATGGATATCAATAGATATATATATATATATATAGGGGAATGGTCAAATACAAACTAAAATTAAAATACAAACTTAGAACCAATGTAAGCCATTAGATCTACCTAATCTAATGGTCCCCCTAAATCACACCACCCAACTATCCTGCACCCTCCCACACCCAATTTCAGTTTTTCCCCTCCATTTTTAATTTGATATTTCCCGTCAAACCGTAATTTTTTTAAAAAATCTGATTTCACTGTATATTTCAACATCTCTCAACGATCGATTTGCATACCATATGTGTTATATTTCGAATTAATTTTAAAAAGAAAATTATTTGGTTTCTAGTTTCCATTCTAAATTGGTTTCTATTGGAGTAGCCCCATATATATATATTAGTGATATAACCAAAATTTCATATCAAAATAATTTTATTTGGTTTGTCATTTTAACAGTCAAGCATGAGTTTGACTAGTACAAGCTAACTGGTGTTTAATCCTGATATTGTGTTTCTATTATTTTAAAAATATTTTTCAACGATCGAACCGTATGGATGTCAATAGATATATATATTAGTGATATAACCAAAATTTCATATCAAAATAATTTTATTTGGTTTGACTTTTGAACAGTGCAAGCATGAGTTTGACTAGTATAGCTAACTAGTGTTGAATCTTGAATTAGTGTTTCGAATATTTTAAAAATATTTTTCTACGATCGAACCAGTATGGATGTCAATAGATATATATATTAGTGATATAACCAAAATTTATATCAAAATAATTTTATTTGGTTTGACATTTTAACAGTCAATCATCAGTTTGACTAGTACAACTAACTAATGTTAAATCTTGAATTAGTGTTTCAATTATTTTAAAAATATCTTTCAACGATCCAACAATATGGATGTCAATAAATATATATTAGTGATATAACCAAAACTTCATATAAAATAATTTTATTTTATTTGACATTTTAAGAGTCAAACATCAGTTTGACTAGTACAACTAACAAGTGTTGAATCTTGAATTAGTGTTTTGATTATTTTAAAAATATTTTTCAACGATCCAACCGTATGGATGTCAATAAATATATATATTAGTGATATAACCAAAATTTCATAACAAAATAAATTGATTTGGTTTGACATTTTAACAGTCAATCATCATTTTGACTAGTACAGCTAACTAGTGTTGAATCTTGAATTAGTGTTTCGATTATTATAAAAATATTTTTCAACGATCCAACTGTATAGATATCAATATATATATATATATATATATATAGGGGAATGGTCAAATACAAACTAAAATTAAAATAGAAACTTAGAACCAATGTAAGCCATTAGACTACCTAATCTAATGGTCCCCCTAAATCACACCATCCAACTATCCTGCACCCTCCCACACCCAATTTCAGATTTTTCCCTCCGTTTTTAATTTGATATTTCCCCTCAAATCGTAATTTTTTTAAAAATCTGATTTCACTGTATATTTCAACATCTCTCAACGATCGATTTGCATACCATATGTGTTATATTTCGAATTAATTTTAAAAAGAAAATTATTTGGTTTCTAGTTTCTACTCTAAATTGGTTTCTATTGGAGTAGCCCCATATATATATATATTAGTGATATAACCAAAATTTCATATCAAAATAATTTTATTTGGTTTGTCATTTTAACAGTCAAGCATGAGTTTGACTAGTACAGCTAACTGGTGTTTAATCCTGATTTTGTGTTTCTATTATTTTAAAAATATTTTTCAACGATCGAACCGTATGGATGTCAATAGATATATATATTAGTGATATAACCAAAATTTCATATCAAAATAATTTTATTTGGTTTGACTTTTGAACAGTCAAGCATGAGTTTGACTAGTATAGCTAACTAGTGTTGAATCTTGAATTAGTGTTTCGAATATTTTAAAAATATTTTTCTACGATCGAACCGTATGGATGTCAATAGATATATATATTAGTGATATAACCAAAATTTTATATCAAAATAATTTTATTTGGTTTGACATTTTAACAGTCAATCATCAGTTTGACTAGTACAACTAACTAGTGTTAAATCTTGAATTAGTGTTTCAATTATTTTAAAAATATCTTTCAACGATCCAACAATATGGATGTCAATAAATATATATTAGTGATATAACCAAAACTTCATATAAAAATAATTTTATTTTATTTGACATTTTAAGAGTCAAACATCAGTTTGACTAGTACAACTAACAAGTGTTGAATCTTGAATTAGTGTTTTGATTATTTTAAAAATATTTTTCAACGATCCAACCGTATGGATGTCAATAAATATATATATTAGTGATATAACCAAAATTTCATAACAAAATAAATTGATTTGGTTTGACATTTTAACAGTCAAGCATCATTTTGACTAGTACAGCTAACTAGTGTTGAATCTTGAATTAGTGTTTCGATTATTATAAAAATATTTTTCAACGATCCAACTGTATGGATATCAATAGATATATATATATATATATATATATATAGGGGAATGGTCAAATACAAACTAAAATTAAAATACAAACTTAGAACCAATGTAAGCCATTAGATCTACCTAATCTAATGGTCCCCCTAAATCACACCACCCAACTATCCTGCACCCTCCCACACCCAATTTCAGTTTTTCCCCTCCGTTTTTAATTTGATATTTCCCGTCAAACCGTAATTTTTTTAAAAAATCTGATTTCACTGTATATTTCAACATCTCTCAACGATCGATTTGCATACCATATGTGTTATATTTCGAATTAATTTTAAAAAGAAAATTATTTGGTTTCTAGTTTCCATTCTAAATTGGTTTCTATTGGAGTAGCCCCATATATATATATTAGTGATATAACCAAAATTTCATATCAAAATAATTTTATTTGGTTTGTCATTTTAACAGTCAAGCATTGAGTTTGACTAGTACAGCTAACTAGGTGTTTAATCCTGATATTGTGTTTCTATTATTTTAAAAATATTTTTCAACTGATCGAACCGTATGGATGTCAATAGATATATATATTAGTGATATAACCAAAATTTCATATCAAAATAATTTTATTTGGTTTGACTTTTGAACAGTCAAGCATGAGTTTGACTAGTATAGCTAACTAGTGTTGAATCTTGAATTAGTAGTTTCGAATATTTTAAAAATATTTTTCTACGATCGAACCATATGGATGTCAATAGATATATATATTAGTGATATAACCAAAATTTTATATCAAAATAATTTTATTTGGTTTGACATTTTAACAGTCAATCATCAGTTTGACTAGTACAACTAACTAGTGTTAAATCTTGAATAAGTGTTTCAATTATTTTAAAAATATATTTCAACGATCCAACAATATGGATGTCAATAAATATATATATTAGTGATATAACCAAAACTTTATATAAAAATAATTTTATTTTATTTGACATTTTAAGAGTCAAACATCAGTTTGACTAGTACAACTAACAAGTGTTGAATCTTGAATTAGTGTTTTGATTATTTTAAAAATATTTTTCAACGATCCAACCGTATGGATGTCAATATATATATATAAATATATATATATATAGGGGAATGGTCAAATACAAACTAACATTAAAATAGAAACTTAGAACCAATGTAAGCCATTAGATCTACCTAATCTAATGGTCCCCCCTAAATCACACCACCCAACTATCCTGCACCCTCCCACACCCAATTTCAGTTTTTCCCCTCCGTTTTTAATTTGATATTTCCCGTCAAACCGTAATTTTTTAAAAAAATCTGATTTCACTGTATATTTCAACATCTCTCAACGATCGATTTGCATACCATATGTGTTATATTTCGAATTAATTTTAAAAAGAAAATTATTTGGTTTCTAGTTTCCACTCTAAATTGGTTTCTATTGGAGTAGCCCCATATATATATATATTAGTGATATAACCAAAATTTCATATCAAAATAATTTTATTTGGTTTGTCATTTTAACAGTCAAGCATGAGTTTGACTAGTACAGCTAACTGGTGTTTAATCCTGATTTTGTGTTTCTATTATTTTAAAAATATTTTTCAACGATCGAACCGTATGGATGTCAATAGATATATATATTAGTGATATAACCAAAATTTCATATCAAAATAATTTTATTTGGTTTGACTTTTGAACAGTCAAGCATGAGTTTGACTAGTATAGCTAACTAGTGTTGAATCTTGAATTAGTGTTTCGAATATTTTAAAAATATTTTTCTACGATCGAACCGTATGGATGTCAATAGATATATATATTAGTGATATAACCAAAATTTTATATCAAAATAATTTTATTTGGTTTGACATTTTAACAGTCAATCATCAGTTTGACTAGTACAACTAACTAGTGTTAAATCTTGAATTAGTGTTTCAATTATTTTAAAAATATCATTCAACGATCCAACAATATGGATGTCAATAAATATATATTAGTGATATAACCAAAGCTTCATATAAAAATAATTTTATTTTGTTTGACATTTTAAGAGTCAAACATCAGTTTGACTAGTACAACTAACAAGTGTTGAATCTTGAATTAGTGTTTTGATTATTTTAAAAATATTTTTCAACGATCCAACCGTATGGATGTCAATAAATATATATATTAGTGATATAACCAAAATTTCATAACAAAATAAATTGATTTGGTTTGACATTTTAACAGTCAAGCATCATTTTGACTAGTACAGCTAACTAGTGTTGAATCTTGAATTAGTGTTTCGATTATTATAAAAATATTTTTCAACGATCAAACTGTATGGATATCAATATATATATATATAGGGGAATGGTCAAATACAAACTAAAATTAAAATACAAACTTAGAACCAATGTAAGCCATTAGACTACCTAATCTAATGGTCCCCCTAAATCACACCATCCAACTATCCTGCACCCTCCCACACCCAATTTCAGTTTTTCCCCTCCGTTTTTAATTTGATATTTCCCCTCAAATCGTAATTTTTAAAAAAATCTGATTTCACTGTATATTTCAACATCTCTCAACGATCGATTTGCATACCATATGTGTTATATTTCGAATTAATTTTAAAAAGAAAATTATTTGGTTTCTAGTTTCCACTCTAAATTGATTTCTATTGGAGTAGCCCCATATATATATATATTAGTGATATAACCAAAATTTCATATCAAAATAATTTTATTTGGTTTGTCATTTTAACAGTCAAGCATGAGTTTGACTAGTACAGCTAACTGGTGTTTAATCCTGATTTTGTGTTTCTATTATTTTAAAAATATTTTTCAACGATTGAACCATATGGATGTCAATAGATATATATATTAGTGATATAACCAAAATTTCATATCAAAATAATTTTATTTGGTTTGACTTTTGAACAGTCAAGCATGAGTTTGACTAGTATAGCTAACTAGTGTTGAATCTTGAATTAGTGTTTCGAATATTTTAAAAATATTTTTCTACGATCGAACCGTATGGATGTCAATAGATATATATATTAGTGATATAACCAAAATTTTATATCAAAATAATTTTATTTGGTTTGACATTTTAACAGTCAATCATCAGTTTGACTAGTACAACTAACTAGTGTTAAATCTTGAATTAGTGTTTCAATTATTTTAAAAATATCATTCAACGATCCAACAATATGGATGTCAATAAATATATATTAGTGATATAACCAAAGCTTCATATAAAAATAATTTTATTTTGTTTGACATTTTAAGAGTCAAACATCAGTTTGACTAGTACAACTAACAAGTGTTGAATCTTGAATTAGTGTTTTGATTATTTTAAAAATATTTTTCAACGATCCAACCGTATGGATGTCAATAAATATATATATTAGTGATATAACCAAAATTTCATAACAAAATAAATTGATTTGGTTTGACATTTTAACAGTCAAGCATCATTTTGACTAGTACAGCTAACTAGTGTTGAATCTTGAATTAGTGTTTCGATTATTATAAAAATATTTTTCAACGATCCAACTGTATGGATATCAATATATATATATATATAGGGGAATGGTCAAATACAAACTAAAATTAAAATACAAACTTAGAACCAATGTAAGCCATTAGACTACCTAATCTAATGGTCCCCCTAAATCACACCATCCAACTATCCTGCACCCTCCCACACCCAATTTCAGTTTTTCCCCTCCGTTTTTAATTTGATATTTCCCCTCAAACCGTAATTTTATTAAAAAATCTGATTTCACTGTATATTTCAACATCTCTCAACGATCGATTTGCATACCATATGTGTTATATTTCGAATTAATTTTAAAAAGAAAATTATTTGGTTTCTAGTTTCCACTTCTAAATTGGTTTCTATTGGAGTAGCCCCATATATATATATATATTAGTGATATAACCAAAATTTCATATCAAAATAATTTTATTTGGTTTGTCATTTTAACAGTCAAGCATGAGTTTGACTAGTACAGCTAACTGGTGTTTAATCCTGATTTTGTGTTTCTATTATTTTAAAAATATTTTTCAACGATCGAACCGTATGGATGTCAATAGATATATATATTAGTGATATAACCAAAATTTCATATCAAAATAATTTTATTTGGTTTGACTTTTGAACAGTCAAGCATGAGTTTGACTAGTATAGCTAACTAGTGTTGAATCTTGAATTAGTGTTTCGAATATTTTAAAAATATTTTTCTACGATCGAACCGTATGGATGTCAATAGATATATATATTAGTGATATAACCAAAATTTTATATCAAAATAATTTTATTTGGTTTGACATTTTAACAGTCAATCATCAGTTTGACTAGTACAACTAACTAGTGTTAAATCTTGAATTAGTGTTTCAATTATTTTAAAAATATCATTTCAACGATCCAACAATATGGATGTCAATAAATATATATTAGTGATATAACCAAAGCTTCATATAAAAATAATTTTATTTTATTTGACATTTTAAGAGTCAAACATCAGTTTGACTAGTACAACTAACAAGTGTTGAATCTTGAATTAGTGTTTTGATTATTTTAAAAATATTTTTCAACGATCCAACCGTATGGATGTCAATAAATATATATATTAGTGATATAACCAAAATTTCATAACAAAATAAATTGATTTGGTTTGACATTTTAACAGTCAAGCATCATTTTGACTAGTACAGCTAACTAGTGTTGAATCTTGAATTAGTGTTTCGATTATTATAAAAATATTTTTCAACGATCCAACTGTATGGATATCAATATATATATATATATAGGGGAATGGTCAAATACAAACTAAAATTAAAATACAAACTTAGAACCAATGTAAGCCATTAGATCTACCTAATCTAATGGTCCCCCTAAATCACACCACCAACTATCCTGCACCCTCCCACACCCAATTTCAGTTTTTTCCCTCCGTTTTTAATTTGATATTTCCCCTCAAACCGTAATTTTTTTAAAAAATCTGATTTCACTGTATATTTCAACATCTCTCAACGATCGATTTGCATACCATATGTGTTATATTTCGAATTAATTTTAAAAAGAAAATTATTTGGTTTCTAGTTTCCATTCTAAATTGGTTTCTATTGGAGTAGCCCCATATATATATATATATATTAGTGATATAACCAAAATTTCATATCAAAATAATTTTATTTGGTTTGTCATTTTAACAGTCAAGCATGAGTTTGACTAGTACAGCTAACTGGTGTTTAATCCTGATTTTGTGTTTCTATTATTTTAAAAATATTTTTCAACGATCGAACCGTATGGATGTCAATAGATATATATATTAGTGATATAACCAAAATTTCATATCAAAATAATTTTATTTGGTTTGACTTTTGAACAGTCAAGCATGAGTTTGACTAGTATAGCTAACTAGTGTTGAATCTTGAATTAGTGTTTCGAATATTTTAAAAATATTTTTCTACGATCGAACCGTATGGATGTCAATAGATATATATATTAGTGATATAACCAAAATTTTATATCAAAATAATTTTATTTGGTTTGACATTTTAACAGTCAATCATCAGTTTGACTAGTACAACTAACTAGTGTTAAATCTTGAATTAGTGTTTCAATTATTTTAAAAATATCTTTCAACGATCCAACAATATGGATGTCAATAAATATATATTAGTGATATAACCAAACTTCATATAAAAATAATTTTATTTTATTTGACATTTTAAGAGTCAAACATCAGTTTGACTAGTACAACTAACAAGTGTTGAATCTTGAATTAGTGTTTTGATTATTTTAAAAAAAATTTCAACGATCCAACCGTATGGATGTCAATAAATATATATATTAGTGATATAACCAAAATTTCATAACAAAATAAATTGATTTGGTTTGACATTTTAACAGTCAAGCATCATTTTGACTAGTACAGCTAACTAGTGTTGAATCTTGAATTAGTGTTTCGATTATTATAAAAATATTTTTCAACGATCCAACTGTATGGATATCAATATATATATATATAGGGGAATGGTTAAATACAAACTAAAATTAAAATACAAACTTAGAACCAATGTAAGCCATTAGATCTACCTAATCTAATGGTCCCCCCTAAATCACACCATCCTAACTATCCTGCACCCTCCCACACCCAATTTCAGTTTTTCCCCTCCGTTTTTAATTTGATATTTCCCCTCAAATCGTAATTTTTTAAAAAAATCTGATTTCACTGTATATTTCAACATCTCTCAACGATCGATTTGCATACCATATGTGTTATATTTCGAATTAATTTTAAAAAGAAAATTATTTGGTTTCTAGTTTCCACTTCTAAATTGATTTCTATTGGAGTAGCCCCATATATATATATTAGTGATATAACCAAAATTTCATATCAAAATAATTTTATTTGGTTTGTCATTTTAACAGTCAAGCATGAGTTTGACTAGTACAGCTAACTGGTGTTTAATCCTGATTTTGTGTTTCTATTATTTTAAAAATATTTTTCAACGATCGAACCGTATGGATGTCAATAGATATATATATTAGTGATATAACCAAAATTTCATATCAAAATAATTTTATTTGGTTTGACTTTTGAACAGTCAAGCATGAGTTTGACTAGTATAGCTAACTAGTGTTGAATCTTGAATTAGTGTTTCGAATATTTTAAAAATATTTTTCTACGATCGAACCGTATGGATGTCAATAGATATATATATTAGTGATATAACCAAAATTTTATATCAAAATAATTTTATTTGGTTTGACATTTTAACAGTCAATCATCAGTTTGACTAGTACAACTAACTAGTGTTAAATCTTGAATTAGTGTTTCAATTATTTTAAAAATATCTTTCAACGATCCAACAATATGGATGTCAATAAATATATATTAGTGATATAACCAAACTTCATATAAAAATAATTTTATTTTATTTGACATTTTAAGAGTCAAACATCAGTTTGACTAGTACAACTAACAAGTGTTGAATCTTGAATTAGTGTTTTGATTATTTTAAAAATATTTTTCAACGATCCAACCGTATGGATGTCAATAAATATATATATTAGTGATATAACCAAAATTTCATAACAAAATAAATTGATTTGGTTTGACATTTTAACAGTCAAGCATCATTTTGACTAGTACAGCTAACTAGTGTTGAATCTTGAATTAGTGTTTCGATTATTATAAAAATATTTTTCAACGATCCAACTGTATGGATATCAATATATATATATATATAGGGGAATGGTCAAATACAAACTAAAATTAAAATACAAACTTAGAACCAATGTAAGCCATTAGATCTACCTAATCTAATGGTCCCCCCTAAATCACACCACCCAACTATCCTGCACCCTCCCACACCCAATTTCAGTTTTTCCCCTCCGTTTTTAATTTGATATTTCCCCTCAAACCGTAATTTTTTTAAAAAATCTGATTTCACTGTATATTTCAACATCTCTCAACGATCGATTTGCATACCATATGTGTTATATTTCGAATTAATTTTAAAAAGAAAATTATTTGGTTTCTAGTTTCCATTCTAAATTGGTTTCTATTGGAGTAGCCCCATATATATATATATATTAGTGATATAACCAAAATTTCATATCAAAATAATTTTATTTGGTTTGTCATTTTAACAGTCAAGCATGAGTTTGACTAGTACAGCTAACTGGTGTTTAATCCTGATTTTGTGTTTCTATTATTTTAAAAATATTTTTCAACGATCGAACCGTATGGATGTCAATAGATATATATATTAGTGATATAACCAAAATTTCATATCAAAATAATTTTATTTGGTTTGACTTTTGAACAGTCAAGCATGAGTTTGACTAGTATAGCTAACTAGTGTTGAATCTTGAATTAGTGTTCGAATATTTTAAAAATATTTTTCTACGATCGAACCGTATGGATGTCAATAGATATATATATTAGTGATATAACCAAAATTTTATATCAAAATAATTTTATTTGGTTTGACATTTTAACAGTCAATCATCAGTTTGACTAGTACAACTAACTAGTGTTAAATCTTGAATTAGTGTTTCAATTATTTTAAAAATATCTTTCAACGATCCAACAATATGGATGTCAATAAATATATATTAGTGATATAACCAAAACTTCATATAAAAATAATTTTATTTTATTTGACATTTTAAGAGTCAAACATCAGTTTGACTAGTACAACTAACAAGTGTTGAATCTTGAATTAGTGTTTTGATTATTTTAAAAATATTTTTCAACGATCCAACCGTATGGATGTCAATAAATATATATATTAGTGATATAACCAAAATTTCATAACAAAATAAATTGATTTGGTTTGACATTTTAACAGTCAAGCATCATTTTGACTAGTACAGCTAACTAGTGTTGAATCTTGAATTAGTGTTTCGATTATTATAAAAATATTTTTCAACGATCCAACTGTATGGATATCAATATATATATATATATATATAGGGGAATGGTCAAATACAAACTAAAATTAAAATACAAACTTAGAACCAATGTAAGCCATTAGATCTACCTAATCTAATGGTCCCCCCTAAATCACACCACCCAACTATCCTGCACCCTCCCACACCCAATTTCAGTTTTTCCCCTCCGTTTTTAATTTGATATTTCCCCTCAAACCGTAATTTTTTAAAAAATCTGATTTCACTGTATATTTCAACATCTCTCAACGATCGATTTGCATACCATATGTGTTATATTTCGAATTAATTTTAAAAAGAAAATTATTTGGTTTCTAGTTTCCTACTCTAAATTGGTTTCTATTGGAGTAGCCCCATATATATATATATATTAGTGATATAACCAAAATTTCATATCAAAATAATTTTATTTGGTTTGTCATTTTAACAGTCAAGCATGAGTTTGACTAGTACAGCTAACTGGTGTTTAATCCTGATTTTGTGTTTCTATTATTTTAAAAATATTTTTTAACGATCGAACTGTATGGATGTCAGTAGATATATATATTAGTGATATAACCAAAATTTCATATCAAAATAATTTTATTTGGTTTGACTTTTGAACAGTCAAGCATGAGTTTGACTAGTATAGCTAACTAGTGTTGAATCTTGAATTAGTGTTTCGAATATTTTAAAAATATTTTTCTACGATCGAACCGTATTGATGTCAATAGATATATATTAGTGATATAACCAAAATTTTATATCAAAATAATTTTATTTGGTTTGACATTTTAACAGTCAATCATCAGTTTGACTAGTACAACTAACTAGTGTTAAATCTTGAATTAGTGTTTCAATTATTTTAAAAATATCTTTCAACGATCCAACAATATGGATGTCAATAAATATATATTAGTGATATAACCAAAATTTCATATAAAAATAATTTTATTTTATTTGACATTTTAAGAGTCAAACATCAGTTTGACTAGTACAACTAACAAGTGTTGAATCTTGAATTAGTGTTTTGATTATTTTAAAAATATTTTTCAACGATCCAACCGTATGGATGTCAATAAATATATATATTAGTGATATAACCAAAATTTCATAACAAAATAAATTGATTTGGTTTGACATTTTAACAGTCAAGCATCATTTTGACTAGTACAGCTAACTAGTGTTGAATCTTGAATTAGTGTTTCGATTATTATAAAAATATTTTTCAACGATCCAACTGTATGGATATCAATATATATATATATATATAGGGGAATGGTCAAATACAAACTAAAATTAAAATACAAACTTAGAACCAATGTAAGCCATTAGATCTACCTAATCTAATGGTCCCCCCTAAATCACACCACCTAACTATCCTGCACCCTCCCACACCCAATTTCAGTTTTTCCCCTCTGTTTTTTAATTTGATATTTCCCCTCAAACCGTAATTTTTTTAAAAAATCTGATTTCACTGCATATTTCAACATCTCTCAACGATCGATTTGCATACCATATGTGTTATATTTCGAATTAATTTTAAAAAGAAAATTATTTGGTTTCTACTTTCCATTCTAAATTGGTTTCTATTGGAGTAGCCCCATATATATATATATTAGTGATATAACCAAAATTTCATATCAAAATAATTTTATTTGGTTTGTCATTTTAACAGTCAAGCATGATTTGACTAGTACAGCTAACTGGTGTTTAATCCTGATTTTGTGTTTCTATAATTTTAAAAATATTTTTCAACGATCGAACCGTATGGATGTCAATAGATATATATATTAGTGATATAACCAAAATTTCATATCAAAATAATTTTATTTGGTTTGACTTTTGAACAGTCAAACATGAGTTTGACTAGTATAGCTAACTAGTGTTGAATCTTGAATTAGTGTTTCGAATATTTTAAAAATATTTTTCTACGATCGAACCGTATGGATGTCAATAGATATATATATTAGTGATATAACCAAAATTTTATATCAAAATAATTTTATTTGGTTTGACATTTTAACAGTCAATCATCAGTTTGACTAGTACAACTAACTAGTGTTAAATCTTGAATTAGTGTTTCAATTATTTTAAAAATATCTTTCAACGATCCAACAATATGGATGTCAATAAATATATATTAGTGATATAACCAAAACTTCATATAAAAATAATTTTATTTTATTTGACATTTTAAGAGTTAAACATCAGTTTGACTAGTACAACTAACAAGTGTTGAATCTTGAATTATTGTTTTGATTATTTTAAAATATTTTTCAACGATCCAACCGTATGGATGTCAATAAATATATATATTAGTGATATAACCAAAATTTCATAACAAAATAAATTGATTTGGTTTGACATTTTAACAGTCAAGCATCATTTTAGACTAGTACAGCTAACTAGTGTTGAATCTTGAATTAGTGTTTCGATTATTATAAAAATATTTTTCAACGATCCAACTGTATGGATATCAATATATATATATATATATAGGGGAATGGTCAAATATAAACTAAAATTAAAATACAAACTTAGAACCAATGTAAGCCATTAGATCTACCTAATCTAATGGTCCCCCCTAAATCACACCACCCAACTATCCCGCACCCTCCCACACCCAATTTCAGTTTTTCCCCTCCGTTTTTAATTTGATATTTCCCCTCAAACCGTAATTTTTTAAAAAAATCTGATTTCACTGTATATTTCAACATCTCTCAACGATCGATTTGCATACCATATGTGTTATATTTCGAATTAATTTTAAAAAGAAAATTATTTGGTTTCTACTTTCCATTCTAAATTGGTTTTTATTGGAGTAGCCCCATATATATATATATTAGTGATATAACCAAAATTTCATATCAAAATAATTTTATTTGGTTTGTCATTTTAACAGTCAAGCATGATTTGACTAGTACAGCTAACTGGTGTTTAATCCAGATTTTGTGTTTCTATTATTTTAAAAATATTTTTCAACGATCGCAACCATATGGATGTCAATAGATATATATTAGTGATATAACCAAAATTTCATATCAAAATAATTTTATTTGGTTTGACTTTTGAACAGTCAAGCATGAGTTTGACTAGTATAGCTAACTAGTGTTGAATTTTGAATTAGTGATTCGAATATTTTAAAAATATTTTTCTACGATCGAACCGTATGGATGTCAATAGATATATATATATTAGTGATATAACCAAAATTTTATATCAAAATAATTTTATTTGGTTTGACATTTTAACAGTCAATCATCAGTTTGACTAGTACAACTAACTAGTGTTAAATTTTGAATTAGTGTTTCAATAATTTTAAAAATATCTTTCAACGATCCAACAATATGGATGTCAATAAATATATATTAGTGATATAACCAAAACTTCATATAAAAATAATTTTATTTTATTTGACATTTTAAGAGTCAAACATCAGTTTGACTAGTACAACTAACAAGTGTTGAATCTTGAATTAGTGTTTTGATTATTTTAAAAATATTTTTCAACGATCTAACCGTATGGATGTCAATAAATATATATATTAGTGATATAACCAAAATTTCATAACAAAATAAATTGATTTGGTTTGACATTTTAACAGTCAAGCATCATTTTGACTATTACAGCTAACTAGTGTTGAATCTTGAATTAGTGTTTCGATTATTATAAAAATATTTTTCAACGATCCAACTGTATGGATATCAATATATATATATATATATAAATATATATATATATATAGGGGAATGGTCAAATACAAACTAAAATTAAAATAGAAACTTAGAACCAATGTAATGTCATTAGATCTACCTAATCTAATGGTCCCCCCTAAATCACACCACCCAACTATCCTGCACCCTCCCACACCCAATTTCAGTTTTTCCCCTCCGTTTTTAATTTGATATTTCCCGTCAAACCGTAATTTTTAAATAAAATATGATTTCACTGTATATTTCAACATCTCTCAACGATCGATTTGCATACCATATGTGTTATTTTTCGAATTAATTTTAAAAAGAAAATTATTTGGTTTATAGTTTCTACTCTAAATTGGTTTCTATTGGAGTAGCCCCATATATATATATATATTAGTGATATAACCAAAATTTCATATCAAAATAATTTTATTTGGTTTGTCATTTTAACAGTCAAGCATGAGTTTGACTAGTACAGATAACTGGTGTTTAATCCTGATTTTGTGTTTCTATTATTTTAAAAATATTTTTTAACGATCGAACTGTATGGATGTCAGTAGATATATATATTAGTGATATAACCAAAATTTCAAATCAAAATAATTTTATTTGGTTTGACTTTTGAACAGTCAAGCATGAGTTTGACTAGTATAGCTAACTAGTGTTGAATCTTGAATTAGTATTTCGAATATTTTAGAAATATTTTTTTACGATCGAACCGTATTGATGTCAATAGATATATATTAGTGATATAACCAAAATTTTATATCAAAATACATTTATTTGGTTTGACATTTTAACAGTCAATCATCAGTTTGACTAGTACAACTAACTAGTGTTCAATCTTGAATTAGTGTTTCAATTATTTTAAAAATATCTTTCAACGATCCAACAATATGGATGTCAATAAATATATATTAGTCATATAACCAAAATTTCATATAAAAATAATTTTATTTTATTTGACATTTTAAGAGTCAAACATCAGTTTGACTAGTACAACTAACAAGTGTTGAATCTTGAATTAGTGTTTTGATTATTTTAAAAATATTTTTCAATGATCCAACCGTATGGATGTCAATAAATATATATATTAGTGATATAACCAAAATTTCATAACAAAATAAATTGATTTGGTTTGACATTTTAACAGTCAAGCATCATTTTGACTAGTACAGCTAACTAGTGTTGAATCTTGAATTAGTGTTTCGATTATTATAAAAATATTTTTCAACGATCCAACTGTATGGATATCAATATATATATATATATATATATATATATATATAGGGGAATGGTCAAATACAAACTAAAATTAAAATACAAACTTAGAACCAATGTAAGCCATTAGATCTACCTAATCTAATGGTCCCCCCTAAATCACACCACCTAACTATCCTGCACCCTCCCACACCCAATTTCAGTTTTTCCCCTCTGTTTTTTAATTTGATATTTCCCCTCAAACCGTAATTTTTTTAAAAAATCTGATTTCACTAAATATTTCAACATCTCTCAACGATCGATTTGCATACCATATGTGTTATATTTCGAATTAATTTAAAAAAGAAAATTATTGGGTTTCTACTTTCCATTCTAAATTGGTTTTTATTGGAGTAGCCCCATATATATATATTAGTGATATAACCAAAATTTCATATCAAAATAATTTTATTTGGTTTGTCATTTCAACAGTCAAGCATGATTTGACTAGTACAGCTAACTGGTGTTTAATCCTGATTTTGTGTTTCTATAATTTTAAAAATATTTTTCAATGATCGAACCGTATGGATGTCAATAGATATATATATTAGTGATATAACCAAAATTTCATATCAAAATAATTTTATTTGGTTTGACTTTTGAATAGTCAAACATGAGTTTAACTAGTATAGCTAACTAGTGTTGAATCTTGAATTAGTGTTTCGAATATTTTAAAAATATTTTTCTACGATCGAACCTTATGGATGTCAATAGATATATATATTAGTGATATAACCAAAATTTTATATCAAAATAATTTTATTTGGTTTGACATTTTAACAGTCAATCATCAGTTTGACTAGTACAACTAACTAGTGTTAAATCTTGAATTAGTGTTTCAATTATTTTAAAAATATCTTTCAACGATCCAACAATATGGATGTCAATAAATATATATTAGTGATATAACCAAAACTTCATATAAAAATAATTTTAAGAGTTAAACATCAGTTTGACTAGTACAACTAACAAGTGTTGAATCTTGAATTATTGTTTTGATTATTTTAAAAATATTTTTCAACGATCCAACCGTATGGATGTCAATAAATATATATCTTAGTGATATAACCAAAATTTCATAACAAAATAAATTGATTTGGTTTGACATTTTAACAGTCAAGCATCATTTAGACTAGTACAGCTAACTAGTGTTGAATCTTGAATTAGTGTTTCGATTATTATAAAAATATTTTTCAACGATCCAACTGTATGGATATCAATATATATATATATATAGGGGAATGGTCAAATATAAACTAAAATTAAAATACAAACTTAGAACCAATGTAAGCCATTAGATCTACCTAATCTAATGGTCCCCCCTAAATCACACCACCCAACTATCCTGCACCCTCCCACACCCAATTTCAGTTTTTTCCCTCCGTTTTTAATTTGATATTTCCCCTCAAACCGTAATTTTTTTAAAAAATCTGATTTCACTGTATATTTCAACATCTCTCAACGATCGATTTGCATACCAAATGTGTTATATTTCGAATTAATTTTAAAAAGAAAATTATTTGGTTTCTAGTTTCAATTCTAAATTGGTTTCTATTGGAGTAGCCCTATATATATATATATTAGTGATATAACCAAAATTTCATATCAAAATAATTTTATTTGGTTTGTCATTTTAACAGTCAAGCATGAGTTTGACTAGTACAACTAACTGGTGTTTAATCCTGATTTTGTGTTTCTATTATTTTAAAAATATTTTTCAATGATCGAACCGTATGGATGTCAATAGATATATATATTAGTGATATAACCAAAATTTCATATCAAAATAATTTTATTTGGTTTGACTTTTGAACAGTCAAGCATGAGTTTGACTAGTATAGCTAACTAGTGTTGAATCTTGAATTAGTGTTTCGATTATTTTAAAAATATTTTTCTACGATCGAACCGTATGGATGTCAATAGATATATATATTAGTGATATAACCAAAATTTTATATCAAAATAATTTTATTTGGTTTGACATTTAAACAGTCAATCATCAGTTTGACTAGTACAACTAACTAGTGTTAAATCTTGAATTAGTGTTTCAATTATTTTAAAAATATCTTTCAACGATCCAACAATATGGATGTCAATAAATATATATTAGTGATATAACCAAAACTTCATATAAAAATAATTTTATTTTATTGGACATTTTAAGCGTCAAACATCAGTTTGACTAGTACAACTAACAAGTGTTGAATCTTGAATTAGTGTTTTGATTATTTTAAAAATATTTTTCAACGATCCAACCATATGGATGTCAATAAATATATATATTAGTCATATAACCAAAATTTTATAACAAAATAAATTGATTTGGTTAGACATTTTAACAGTCAAGCATCATTTTGACTAGTATAGCTAACTAGTGTTGAAATTTGAATTAGTGTTTCGATTATTATAAAAATATTTTTCAACGATCCAACTGTATGGATATCAATATATATATAGGGGAATGCTCAAATACAAATTAAAATTAAAATATGAACTTAGAACCAATGTAAGCCATTAGACTACCTAATCTAATGGTCCCCCTAAATCACACCACCCAACTATCCTGCACCCTCCCACACCCAATTTCAGTTTTTTCCCTCGGTTTTTAATTTGATATTTCCCCTCAAACCGTAATTTTTTTAAAAAATATGATTTCACTGTATATTTCAACATCTCTCAACGATCGATTTGCATACCATATGTGTTATATTTCGAATTAATTTTAAAAAGAAAATTATTTGGTTTCTAGTTTCCGTTCTAAATTGGTTTCTATTGGAGTAGCCCCATATATATATATTAGTGATATAAACAAAATTTCATATGAAAATAATTTTATTTGGTTTGTCATTTTAACAGTCAAGCATGAGTTTGACTAGTACAGCTAACTGGTGTTTAATCGTGATTTTGTGTTTCTATTATTTTAAAAATATTTTTCAACGATCGAACCGTATGGATGTCAATAGATATATATATTAGTGATATAACCAAAATTTCATATCAAAATAATTTTATTTGGTTTGACTTTTGAACAGTCAAGCATGAGTTTGACTAGTATAGCTAACTAGTGTTGAATCTTGAATTAGTGTTTCGAATAGTTTAAAAATATTTTTCTACGATCGAACCGTATGGATGTCAATAGATATATATATATATTAGTGATATAACCAAAATTTTATATCAAAATAATTTGATTTGGTTTGACATTTAAACAGTCAATAATCAGTTTGACTAGTACAACTAACTAGTGTTAAATCTTGAATTAGTGTTTCAATTATTTTAAAAATATTTTTCAACGATCCAACAATATGGATGTCAATAAATATATATTAATGATATAACCAAAACTTCATATAAAAATAATTTTATTTTATTAGACATTTTAAGAGTCAAACATCAGTTTGACTAGTACAGCTAACTAGTGTTGAATCTTGAATTAGTGTTTCGATTATTATAAAAATATTTTTCAACGATCCAACTGTATGGATATCAATATATATATATATATATAGGGGAATGGTCAAATACAAACTAAAATTAAAATAGAAACTTAGAACCAATGTAAGTCATTAGATCTACCTAATCTAATGGTCCCCCCTAAATCACACCACCCAACTATCCTGCACCCTCCCACACCCAAATTAAGTTTTTCCCCTCCGTTTTTAATTTGATATTTCCCGTCAAACCGTAATTTTTAAATAAAATCTGATTTCACTGTATATTTCAACATCTCTCAACGATCGATTTGCATACCATATGTGTTATATTTCGAATTAATTTTAAAAAGAAAATTATTTGGTTTCTAGTTCCTACTCTAAATTGGTTTCTATTGGAGTAGCCCCCATATATATATATATTAGTGATATAACCAAAATTTCATATCAAAATAATTTTATTTGGTTTGTCATTTTAACAGTCAAGCACGAGTTTGACTAGTACAGCTAACTGGTGTTTAATCCTGATTTTGTGTTTCTATTATTTTAAAAATATTTTTTAACGATCGAACCGTATGGATGTCAGTAGATATATATATTAGTGATATAACCAAAATTTCATATCAAAATAATTTTTATTGGTTTGACTTTTGAACAGTCAAGCATGAGTTTGACTAGTATAGCTAACTAGTGTTGAATCTTGAATTAGTGTTTCGAATATTTTAAAAATGTTTTTCTACGATCGAACCATATGGATGTCAATAGATATATATATTAGTGATATAACCAAAATTTTATATCAAAATAATTTTATTTGGTTTGACATTTTAACAGTCAATCATCAGTTTGACTAGTACAACTAACTAGTGTTAAATCTTGAATTAGTGTTTCAATTATTTTAAAAATATCTTTCAATGATCCAACAATATGGATGTCAATAAATATATATTAGTGATATAACCAAAACTTCATATAAAAATAATTTTATTTTATTTGACATTTTAAGAGTCAAACATCAGTTTGACTAGTACAACTAACAAGTGTTGAATCTTGAATTATTGTTTTGATTATTTTAAAAATATTTTTCAACGATCCAACCGTATGGATGTCAATAAATATATATATTAGTGATATAACCAAAATTTCATAACAAAATAAATTGATTTGGTTTGACATTTTAACAGTCAAGCATCATTTTGACTAGTACAGCTAACTAGTGTTTCGAATATTATAAAAATATTTTTTAACGATCCAACTGTATGGATATCAATATATATATAGGGGAATTGTCAAATATAAACTAAAATTAAAATACAAACTTAGAACCAATGTAAGTCATTAGATCTACCTAATCTAATGGTCCCCCCTAAATCACACCACCCAACTATCCTGCACCCTCCCACACCCAATTTTAGTTTTTTCCCTCCATTTTTAATTTGATATTTCCCCTCAAACCGTAATTTTTTTAAAAATCTGATTTCACTGTATATTTCAACATCTCTCAACGATCGATTTGCATACCATATGTGTTATATTTCGAATTAATTTTAAAAAGAAAATTATTTGGTTTCTAGTTTCCATTCTAAATTGGTTTCTATTGGAGTAGCCCCATATATATATATATATATATTAGTGATATAACCAAAATTCATATCAAAATAATTTTATTTGGTTTGTCATTTTAACAGTCAAGCATGGGTTTGACTAGTACAACTAACTGGTGTTTAATCCTGATTTTATATTTCTATTATTTTAAAAATATTTTCAACGATCGAACCGTATGGATGTCAATAGATATATATATTAGTGATATAACCAAAATTTCATATCAAAATAATTTTATTTGGTTTGACTTTTGAAACAGTCAAGCATGAGTTTGACTAGTATAGCTAACTAGTGTTGAATCTTGAATTAGTGTTTCGAATATTTTAAAAATATTTTTCTACGATCGAACAGTATGGATGTCAATAGATATATATATTAGTGATATAACCAAAATTTTATATCAAAATAATTTTATTTGGTTTGACATTTAAACAGTCAATCATCAGTTTGACTAGTACAACTAACTAGTGTTAAATCTTGAATTAGTGTTTCAATTATTTTAAAAATATCTTTCAACGATCCAACAATATGGATGTCAATAAATATATATTAGTGATATAACCAAAACTTCATATAAAAATAATTTTATTTTATTTGACATTTTAAGAGTCCAACATCAGTTTGACTAGTACAACTAACAAGTGTTGAATCTTGAATTAGTGTTTTGATTATTTTAAAATATTTTTCAACGATCAAACCATATGGATGTCAATAAATATATATATTAGTGATTATAACCAAAATTTTCGTAACAAAATAAATTGATTTGGTTTGACATTTAACAGTCAAGCATCATTTTGACTAGTATAGCTAACTAGTGTTGACTTTGGAATTAGTGTTGCGATTATTATAAAATATTTTTCAACGATCCACCTGTATGGATATCAACCATATATATATATAGGGGAATGGTCAATACAAATTAAAATTAAAATACGAACTTAGAAACCATGTAAGCCATTAGACTACCTAATCTAATGGTCCCCCTAAATCACACCACCCAACTATACTGCACCCCTCCCACACCCAATTTCAGTTTTTGTCCCTCCGCTTTTTTCATTTGATATTCTCCCTCAACCCGTAATTTTTTACAAAATATGATTTCATGTATATTTCAACATCTCTCACGATCGATTTGCATACCATATGTGTTATATTTCGAATTAATTTTAAAAAGAAAATTATTTGGTTTATAGTTTCCATTCTTAAATTGGTTTCTATTGGAGTAGCCCCCATATTATATATATTAGTGATATAACCAAAATTTCATATCAAATAATTTTATTTGGTTTGTCATTTTAACAGTCAAGCATGCGTTTGAATACTACAGCTAACTGGTGTTTAATCTGATTTGTGTGTTTTCTATTATTTTAAAAATATTTTTTCAACGATTGAACGTTATGGATGTCAATAGATATATATATTAGTCATATAACCCAAATTTCATATCAAAATAATTTTATTTGGTTTGACTTTTGAACAGTCAAGCATGAGTTTTGACTAGTATAGCTAACTAGGTGTTGAATCTTGCAATTAGTGTTTAGAATATTTTAAAAATATTTTTCTACGATCGAACCATATGGATGTCAATAGATATATTATTAGTGATATAACCAAAATTTTATATCCAAATAATTTTTATTTGGTCTGACATTTTAACAGTTCAATCACAGTTTGACTAGTACAACCTAAACTAGTGTTCAATCTTGAATTAGTGTTTCAATAATTTAAAAATATCTTTCAACGATCCAACAATAGGATGTCAATAAATATATATTAGTGATATAACCAAAACTTCATATAAAACTAATTTTATTTTATTTGACATTTTTAAGAGTCAAACATCAGTTTGACTAGTACAACTAACAAGTGTTGAATCTGAATAAGTGTTTTTTGATTATTTTAAAAATATTTTTCAACGATCCAACCGTAGGATGTCAATAAATATATTTAGTGATATAACCAAAACTTCATATAAAAATAATTTATTTATTTGACATTTTAAGAGTCAAACATCAGTTTGACTAGTACAACTAACAAGTGTTGAATCTTGAATTAGTGTTTGATTATTTAAAAATATTTTTCAACGATCTAACCGTATGGATGTCAATAAAATATATATTAGTGATATAACCAAAATTTCATAACAAAATAAATTGATTGGTTGACATTTAACAGTCAAGCATCATTTTGACTAGTACAGCTAACTAGTGTTGAATCTTGAATTAGTGTTTCGATTATTATAAAAATATTTTTCAACGATCCAACTGTATAGATATCAATATATATATATATAGGGGAATGGTCAAATAAAACTAAAATTAAAATAGAAACTTAGAACCAATGTAATTCATTAGATCTACCTAATCTAATGGTCCCCCTAAATCAAACCACCAAACTATCCTGCACCTACACCCAATTTCAGTTTTTCCCTCCGTTTTAATTTGATATTTCCCCTCAACCCGTAATTTTTTAAAAAAATCTGATTTCACTGTATATTTCAAACTCTCAACGATCGATTTGCATACCATATGTGTTAATTTCGAATTAATTTAAAAAGAAAATTATTTGGTTTCTAGTTTCCATTCTAAATTGGTTTCTATTGGAGTAGCCCAATATATATATATAGTGATATAACCAAAATTTCATATCAAAATAATTTTATTGGTTGTCATTTTAACAGTCAAGCATGAGTTTGAATACTACAGCTAACTGGTGTTTAATCCTGATTTTGTGTTTCTATTATTTTAAAAATATTTTCAACGATCGAACCGTATGGATGTTAATAGATATATATTAGTGATATAACCAAATTTCATATCAAAATAATTTTATTTGGTTTGACTTTTGAACAGTCAAGCATGAGTTTGATAGTATAGCTAACTAGTGTTGAATCTTGAATTAGTGTTTCGAATATTTTAAAAATATTTTTCTATGATCGAACCAAATGGATGTCAATAGATATATATATTAGTGATATAACCAAAATTTTATATCAAAATAATTTTATTTGGTCTGACATTTTAACAGTCAATCATCAGTTTGACTAGTACAACTAACTAGTCTTAAATCTTGAATTAGTGTTTCAATAATTTTAAAAATATCTTTCAACGATCCAACAATATGGATGTCAATAAATATATATTAGTGATATAACCAAAATCATATAAAAATAATTTTATTTTATTTGACATTTAAGAGTCAAACATCAGTTTGACTAGTAACTAACAAGTGTTGAATCTTGAATAAGTGTTTTGATTATTTTAAAAATATTTTTCAACGATCCAACCGTATGGATGTCAATAAATATATATTAGTGATATAACCAAACTTCATAAAAATAATTTTATTTTATTTGACATTTTAAGAGTCAAACATCAGTTTGACTAGTACAACTACAAGTGTTGAATCTTGAATTAGTGTTTTGATTATTTTTAAAAATATTTTTCAACGATCCAACGTATGGATGTCAATACACTATATATTC
>NW_027417278.1:0-17755 GCF_009905375.1 Apium graveolens | reverse complement strand
TGGTTCCGAAGGCATAAAACGCAGCGGATAAACGTAAATAAAACAAAAATTCGAAACCCAAAAACAGGATCCATGTATAATTATGGGCAGATTATGGAGATAACGAATCATACCTTTCAAGAGATTAACTTTTACGAACTCAACGGAGATCCTAGCTATCACGCTTTGTGTCTACCTCTCGGAGAAACACCTCTATGGTATCCACACGAGCACCTTCAAGAACGTCTCACGAACTTGACTACGGAATGGATGTACTAGCCTCCTTCTTGACGATCTGAATTGCCTCTGCCTCTCTTTGCTGCTAGGGTTTTCTTAAAAAACGTTCAAGCCTCTTTAACCTCTCATTATCTATTTATAATGACTGATTAAAAAAGGCCCATAATAGCAAAGCCCAACCCTAGTAGGTATTGGATTAAATAATAAAAACGAATTTCTATTATTTAATTAATAACTAAGTCATACTTAATTATTATGGGCAAAAACATTCCTTTTAATTCGAATTTATATTATCTCAATTAAGTCTTACTTAATTATAATAAAATTCAAATAATCATCAATTAATTTAAATCCATAATTTAAATTAACTATTCCATTAAGTGCTCTATTTGTGCGACCCTATAGGCTATTATTTAATTGGCAATAATTTTATTCTCTAATAAAATTATAAACAATGAGCGGTATCTAGTAATACATCATTGTTACCCAATTAAACAATAATTAAATCGTGATTAGATAAAACCTTTCGTGATTAATGTTTTTCCGTGTAATATAATCCCTTTAACCATACATATTATAGATTAAACTCGAGGCATGTATTTAGTCATCCTCTTCAACATTTAATCTGGGTTTACTTGATGCATGAGTAGATTATTGAAACAAATCATTATTTGAGCATGGCCATGCTTTTATAATCTCACTCAATCAAGAGGCCAATAATATCTCTCCTAATTATAGGAGGGTTAAATCCTTTATCTATCATTCATATTTCTCATACGACTCATGATATACCCGATGTCCACTTTTATCATCACCCGATCAAAAGTAACTTTTAATGTAGTCAAAGTATATTAATCCTCGTATAGAAATATAATGATTTCAAGTCAAAGGATCGTTACACCATTATCACTGTGAGTCTTTCTTATGACTTTATTAAACATGAAGAATCTCACTGTGGGTCTGTCCAGTACCATGTACTCTCACATGTACCTATGTATTGACTTCAGTATCCCCATACTTATAACCAATGAGATGTGGTTATCTTGTCAAACAACATACTAGTCTATCTATGTATTATTATTGTCCTATATAATAATACTCGACTAGGGACCTTTAAGAATATGATATATTATATAATCTCAAGTTCAAGTCATGTACTTAAACTATACAATTTGTATCATGATTCTAAGGACATTTATTATGCTAACAAAATATCGCAGTAATTAAGGTCATAATAAATACATTTATTGAATGATCAACTGACATAAAGATAAAAGAATAATGTATTGCCTCTAGGGCACCTACACTAACAAGAGGCTCATCTTCATCTATGAGCATCAAATCACCACACTGAGTCATGAGAAATCCATATCTCTCTGGCTCATGGCGAAATCTACCAGATCTACGAACAACCTGTGTTTGTTGAGCATTATCATTATTCTGCTCTTGTTCCACTTCAGGTTCAATGCTATTTTGCGGTTCTCGATCTTCATCGAGATCTATAGTTCTCCCACTGTTTCTTTTGGAAACAAAATCTCTTTCCATGAAGACAGCATCTCGAGCAATAAACACTTTCTGCTCAGAAGGACTATAAAAATAATACGCCTTTGTTTCATTAGGGTATCCTACAAAAATGCACTCTTCGGATTTAGGTCCAAGCTTGTCAGATTCTTGACGTTTCACAAATGCCTTACATCCCCAAACTTTCATAAAGTTCATGCCTGACCGTTTCTCTTTCCATATCTCATATGGAGTCTTTTGAACCTTCTTAGTAGGAACACGGTTAAGTGTGAAAGCCGCTGTTTCTAGAGCGTAACCCCAGAAACTAATTGGAAGATCTGCATGACTCATCATCGATCGCACCATGTCCAACAAGGTGCGATTTCTCCTCTCTGAAACTCCATTCCATTGAGGTGTTCCTGGCGGAGTGAGTTGCGATACAATACCACACTCTTTCAAATACTCTCTAAATTCGGTGCTTAAGTATTCACCCCCACGATCGGATCGTAAGATCTTAATACTTGCATCTCCGCCAATTTGCTTCTCTACTTCAACCTTGTATTCTTTAAATTTTTCAAAAGAATCGGATTTGTTCTTCATAAGATATACATATCCATATCTACTGAAATCATCAGTAAATGTTATGAAGTAGTAGTAGCCTCCTCTAGCCATTACACGCATTGGGCCACATACATCACTATGTATTAGCTCCAGACGTTTAGTGGCCCTTTGACCCTTACCAGTGAAAGGGGCTTTAGTCATCTTACCAAGCAAACAAGATTCGCATTCTTGGTATGATTCAAAATCAAACTTATCCAAGTATCCATCCTTATGTAATTTGGATATGCGTTTCTCATTTATGTGGCCTAGACGACAATGCCAGAGGTATGTTTGATTTGAGTCATTTATTTTAAGTCGTTTGTTTTCTATATTACAGACAGGGTTATCTAAATCAAGAACATATAAACCATTAAATAAACGCGCAACACCATAGGTTAAATCATTCAAAGCAAAAGAGCAACTGTTGTTCTTTATTGTAAACGAAAAACCTTTCTTGTCCAAACAAGAAACAGAAATAATGTTTCTGCGAATCGCAGGCACGTAAAAACAGTCTTCTAGTTCTAAAACAAGCCCAGAGGGCATAGATAAATAATAAGTCCCTACAGCTAAAGCAGCAACTTTTGCTCCATTGCCTACTCTTAGGTCCACTTCTCCCTTAGCCAGAGTTCTACTTCTCTGCAGGCCCTGCACATTTATACAAATGTGAGAAGCACATCCAGTATCAAATACCCAGGATGTAGAAATAGACAAATTGACTTCTATAACATAAATACCTGATCCAGAAATCTGAACTGCTTTCTTTTTCTTCAGATCCTCCAAGTAAATTGGACAGTTTCTCTTCCAGTGACCATCTTTCTTACAGTAGTGACATTCACCCTTGGCCACACCACCTTTAGGCTTTAAAGCCTGTTTGGGACCTGACTTTGGCTTGGTTGTAGAATCAGATCCAATCTTCTTCTTACCCTTCCATTTTCCCTTCCCTTTGGCCTTACCTTTATTTCCCACCATCAGTATGGGAGCAGGTTCAGCTGTCTTCATGTTGGTCTCATATGTTCTCAACATATGCAACAATTCAGTAGGTGTTTTGTCAAATTCATTCATATTGTAGTTCACAACAAACTGAGTGAACTTGTTGTTCAAAGAATTCATGATTAGGTCAATACCAGTTTCCGGACCAATCGGGAAACCCAAAGTTTCAAGGTACTCAATGTAACCAATCATCTTCAGAACATGTGGGCCAACTGGTTCACTCGCCCCTTGTTTGCAATTAAAAAGTGACTTACTCGTGTTGAACCTTTCTTGACGAGTTTGGCTTGCAAACATGCTTTGCAAGTGCTCATTGATAGTATATGCATCCATATGCACATGTTGTCTTTGAAGCTCAGCACTCATAGTTGCCAACATAAGACATGCAACATCATTTGCATCATTCTCATCCTTTGTGCGTGCTGCTCGTTCATCAGCAGTAGCACCCTCAGGAAGGGGGCCTGGAGGAGGAATATCAATGACATGAAGCTTGCGCTCCTGCCTGAGGACAATCCTCAAATTCCTCTGCCAGTCTAGGAAGTTGTTTCCTCCTGTCAGCTTGTCCTTCTCAAGGACTGAACGTACGGATAGTGTGTTTGTGTTGTTTGCCATTACTCAGTATCTATAATAATAAAAGCGCAAAATAAACATTAGATTGTCTGAGTTAAAATTTTATGTTCATATGATTATGATATATTCGTAATATATCTCCCACTATTTTTTTTTATCAAATTAATAGCCCTAACTATTAATTCGGAAAGTATATCCCATAAATCTTTCTAGTGAGCCAAGATCCATATTTCGTCATGTTCTAAGTCAACCACTGGTATCCTTAAAACATGATTATTTAGGTAGACAACAGTTGTCAATTATATCATATATAATTCTTGGATAATTTGGTGAACAACAATTGATCTTATCTATCTAATAGATTTTTAACCAAACTCTATGCTTCTAAGTTCATAATAGTTGAATATAACCGTTTATATTCACCTTATTATGATGACTCAGTTAAGTTAGACCCAATGATACAACATCCGAATATAACCGTTTATATTCGTCGCATTTCACCATGATAGATAGGAGTCCCCTGCCACTGACAGCCCTTCCCCTTATCGATCTAGGATTTAATGAGTGTTCATTCATTGGAAAGCATCTGATTAAAACTTAAAATTTTTACTTAGGGATTTTAATTTAGAACGATCATGATCCCATCATAAAGAGATTCCCAATTTTTCCTTGAATAAAATACTTCAAATCAATACTCGTCAATGGTTTGATTTCCAGGTAGTGGAGGAGTCACATCGGTCTCGCTTAAAACCCACAGCCTTACAAGTTCTATGAACCCGTTGTTGACAAAATCGCCCCATGTCAGAAATAAAGAAAATTCGTATTTTATTCCGTGTTTCATAAACACGAGAATCTCATGATCGTTTGTTAATTTTAAATCTTGAGTCGTTACAGATTTTATCTTGTTTAAAGGCATGGCATGGGTGATGTATCTAATACATACATACATCATTAATCTAATTAAAACATGCATTTTTCTACTCTACACATACTATTTATACATCATATGAAAAGTACGTAAAGTAAACGTGCAATAGTTATGGCCCAATCCTATGTGATCTTTTCAGGCTAATGAAAAGATCAAGGTCAATCTATGGTGTAAAAATAACTATTACATATGTCTTCTCTATTGCTTCCATTGTCTCCTTGGCCTCCATAGGATGCCTCCTCTTTCCCTTGTCCTTCTAGGATGTTACATTAAGAATTATACTAATGAACTTACAAAAGAACTCGAGTTACATTCGAGATAAAACAACTACAAATAGAAAACGACATGCAAGTCGTATTTATTACAAACCAAAAGAATAAACCATTACAACTAAGGTCTTAAGGCCATAACTATGCACCATGCTCAGTAACCATTAAAGAACATGATAGATCATATAAGGATGACATACTATTTATCACTTATCATGATCCAATCAAGAATAATAAATAAGTAAAGCATATGTCATAAGCACAAATTAAAAGCGAGCCCCCCGATGGCGGAAATTTTTGCAAAATCAAGTATCAGAATACTAGAAAAACATGTATCAGAATACTATTCCAGAAGCATGTATCAGTATACACACGATCCATATCCCAGTTACCAAAAACGTGTATCAGTATACATATTTTAAGAGATCGCATACATATGAGTTATGGCAGATCTTAAACATACTAGTATCATCATATAGATCATTAACAGATTCATCATATCATTCACTATGATTGGATCAAAGGCTTTGTTTCTCACTGAAGTTGGTTTATACAGGAACTTCATGAGATATTAAAATTCCGGGTTCTGGATGATAATGATGATTATGGGATTGTATCCGTAAAATTCTCAAGCGATTCTAAAGAGATTATTGCAGGAACTAGTGATTCATCAATATGTGTTTATGATCTGGGAATGAATAGACTTTCCCTCCGTTTTAAGCCTCATATGGTAAGGTTTTGACATTTTTTGCTGTGATGATCAGATGACATAGTTATATGTGGATATTATGCCATGCTGCTGTTGGGTTCCGAAGGCATAAAACGCAGCGGATAAACGTAAATAAAACAAAAATTCGAAACCCAAAAACAGGATCCATGTATAATTATGGGCAGATTATGGAGATAACGAATCATACCTTTCAAGAGATTAACTTTTACGAACTCAACGGAGATCCTAGCTATCACGCTTTGTGTCTACCTCTCGGAGAAACACCTCTATGGTATCCACACGAGCACCTTCAAGAACGTCTCACGAACTTGACTACGGAATGGATGTACTAGCCTCCTTCTTGACGATCTGAATTGCCTCTGCCTCTCTTTGCTGCTAGGGTTTTCTTAAACAACGTTCAAGCCTCTTTAACCTCTCATTATCTATTTATAATGACTGATTAAAAAGGCCCATAATAGCAAAGCCCAACCCTAGTAGGTATTGGATTAAATAATAAAAACGAATTTCTATTATTTAATTAATAACTAAGTCATACTTAATTATTATGGGCAAAAACATTCCTTTTAATTCGAATTTATATTATCTCAATTAAGTCTTACTTAATTATAATAAAATTCAAATAATCATCAATTAATTTAAATCCATAATTTAAATTAACTATTCCATTAAGTGCTCTATTTGTGCGACCCTATAGGCTATTATTTAATTGGCAATAATTTTATTCTCTAATAAAATTATAAACAATGAGCGGTATCTAGTAATACATCATTGTTACCCAATTAAACAATAATTAAATCGTGATTAGATAAAACCTTTCGTGATTAATGTTTTTCCGTGTAATATAATCCCTTTAACCATACATATTATAGATTAAACTCGAGGCATGTATTTAGTCATCCTCTTCAACATTTAATCTGGGTTTACTTGATGCATGAGTAGATTATTGAAACAAATCATTATTTGAGCATGGCCATGCTTTTATAATCTCACTCAATCAAGAGGCCAATAATATCTCTCCTAATTATAGGAGGGTTAAATCCTTTATCTATCATTCATATTTCTCATACGACTCATGATATACCCGATGTCCACTTTTATCATCACCCGATCAAAAGTAACTTTTAATGTAGTCAAAGTATATTAATCCTCGTATAGAAATATAATGATTTCAAGTCAAAGGATCGTTACACCATTATCACTGTGAGTCTTTCTTATGACTTTATTAAACATGAAGAATCTCACTGTGGGTCTGTCCAGTACCATGTACTCTCACATGTACCTATGTATTGACTTCAGTATCCCCATACTTATAACCAATGAGATGTGGTTATCTTGTCAAACAACATACTAGTCTATCTATGTATTATTATTGTCCTATATAATAATACTCGACTAGGGACCTTTAAGAATATGATATATTATATAATCTCAAGTTCAAGTCATGTACTTAAACTATACAATTTGTATCATGATTCTAAGGACATTTATTATGCTAACAAAATATCGCAGTAATTAAGGTCATAATAAATACATTTATTGAATGATCAACTGACATAAAGATAAAAGAATAATGTATTGCCTCTAGGGCACCTACACTAACAGCTGCTTTGTTTAAACTATTGTTTACATTAATGACTTTATACCAGAGAATATTAGTGGTTTGCAGTTATTCTCTTATACACCTATCAAGTTTAAGATTGCTTCATTGGATCCCTGAACCATCTGCAATTTCTACATATGAGGGATAAAGGCTCTGGCTTTAGCACGAGAGGAAGGGAGCCAATATCTCCAGGAAGTGGTGACGTGAATGATTCCTGGAGTGGTGACAGGAATAATTGTAGTAGGAATGGAGAAATTGATACCAACTTACTAGACTAATATATGCATGCTCTGTTTATGTTAAGAATTAATGAGCATGTTTAGAAATAGATTCTAAGTTATAGTTGTAATTCATGTAGAGAACCTTTGTATTGTAAATTTAATTTCAATTGTGAAATAATAATTGAATTATCATAATACCATTTTATTTTAAAAATGGTTTATTTTAAATAATGGGATTAATTTTATAAACAGTTGTGTGAAAGATACTTTAAAAATGATGAAAACTGTTGTATGTCCCATTGCACATAATATTTTTTTTAAAAAAACTGTTGTCTATTGATATTCTTTGCAATGGTTTAAATCTTTTACACCAATGTCTTTTAAACAAAAAACATTCATGACAACGGTTTTAACTAGTTAAAAGAAGTTTATAAACTGTTGTTTATGAAAATATCGAATAAGTTAACAACAATGGTTTTTTCACAAAACCATTGTTGTTAAGTTAGGTAGACAATAGTTCAATAAAGAAACGGTTGTTTAAAGAATTTCCTAACAACGGTTAATATAGAGTACGTGTTGTGAATTCTTGATTGTAACCATTATTAAAAAACGTTGTTGAATCTCACTTATTACAAGTGTATAAACAACCGTTGTCCAAGCTTCGATTACACGAGTGTTGGATAGACAACGGAAACTCTACCTGTCACACAACGGAAAAAAAACAGTTGTATGATTGCAAACATGTTGTAGTGCAAGGTGTAAGAGAAAGTGTTGAGCAGCATGCTACTTTGTTGGCTCAAAATGTACGCCTAGTTGATCCTATGGACATTGCTTCCGACAAGGAACAAGTTTTAGCATCACTACAGGTGGAGCCACAGTCGGACTCTGGAAACCGGGTATCTAGTATTTTGCTAATTTTACGACAACATCTACCATTTTTATGGGGTTTTATCTGCTTTTGCACCTCTGCTTTGTTAAAAATAAATAATATATTTTTGACTATTAAAATAATAGAATTGTATGGGAGTCTCTAGAATAATCTTGGTACATGTATTAGTATTTATCTATGTTCAATGTATTGGTGTAGGTACATGTAATCTCTAGATACATGTATCTTGGTCAAGTGATGTCTATTGGAGTCTAAGAGTTATCTAGATCTTTCTATAGAGTCCTATATAAAGCCTTTTACCAAGTCATTTGTAATCAAGTAATTTTTCAAGTAATACATTTCTTCTCCTAAATTGTCTTGTGTGAGTTTGAGTGAGATCCTTTCTTCCAACAAAGTGGTATCAAGATTCAAAGGTTCTACTTCTACTTGTCTTCAAAGAAGGCTTGTGTGGTGTAAAGAAGAAGGAGATCATGGCAAATGGAATGTCTCAACGGCAAATGCCAAAGTTCACCAAAGATAATTATGAGAATTGGTGCATTCGTATGAAGGCGATCCTTGGAGCAAATGATGTGTGGGAAATTGTGGAGAAAGGATTGGAGGTGCCCGAAAATGAAGCAAATTTGAATCAAGTTCAAAAAGATCAACTTCAAGCCCAAAGAAAGAAGGATCAAAAGGCGATCATGATCATTCATCAATGTTTGGATGATTCTATGTTACAAAAAATGGCTTCCGCAACAACGTTAAAGAAAGTTTGGGATACTCTCAAATCTTCTTTTAGTGGCGATGCTAAAGTAAAGAGAGTTCGGCTACAAACACTTCGTGGCGAGTTTGAGGCTTTGCGAATGAAGGAATCCGAATCAATCTCGGATTATTTTTCAAGGGTCTTGACCGTTGTCAATCAAATAAAAAGTAATGGAGAAGAGGTAAGTGATGTTTGTGTTATTGGAAAAGTTCTTCGTTCACTTGACTCTAAATTTGATTACAAAGTTGTGGCAATTGAGGAGGCTAAAGATATAGATGAAATGACTATTGATGAGCTTATGGGATCATTACAAGCCCATGAAGAAAAAATGTTAAAGAAGGAGCCAATTGAACAAGCCTTACAATCAAAGTTATCTTTTAAAGATAATAATGGAAGGTATATGAGGAGCCAAAGAGGTCTTGGACAAGGACGTGGAAGAGGATTTCTATATGGACAAGGAAGAGGTCGTGGCCAACAAAGGGAGGAAAGTCAAAAGTATGAAAGATTGTACGAGACAAGAAATTAAAGAGGTCGTGGAAGAGGAAGAGTTACACCAAGGTATGGCAAGTCAAATGTTAAATGCTATAATTGTCAAAAATTTGGTCATTATGCTTCTGAGTGTCACGCTTCAAAAAATCAAGTGGAGGAGAAAGCTAATTTTGTTGAAGATAAAGGCAATGTTGATGAGCCCACTTTGCTTCTAGCGCATAAAGGAGAAGTAAATTGTGAAGATAATTTATGGTATCTTGATAGCGGCGCAAGTTATCATATGTGTGGCAATAAAAATTTGTTCGTGGATCTTGATGAGAAAGTGAATGGAAAAGTCACTTTTGGAGACTCTTCGGGAGTGCCCATCAAAGGCAAAGGTAACATCTTAATTCGCTTGAAAAATGGAGATCATAATTTTATTTCAAGTGTTTATTATGTGCCTAGCATGAAAAATAATATCTTGAGTTTGGGGCAACTAATGGAGAAAGGCTATACCATCACCATGAAAGATGGATTTCTCAATTTGAGAGATTCTAATGATAATTTAATTGCAAAGGTGCCTATGACCAAGAATCGTATGTTTATTCTCAAAATTCAAAATGATGTTGCAAAATGTCTTAAGGCTTGTGTTGGAGATTCTTCTTGGCTTTGGCATCTTAGGTTTGGGCACTTGAACTTTGATGGACTAAATTCACTATCAAAGAAGCATATGGTGAATGGATTGCCTCACATCAACCATCCAAACCAAATTTGTGAAGGATGTCTTTTCGGAAAACAATCAAGAAAGAGCTTTCCAAAGGAATCTATGTCAAGAGCAAAGGAGCCACTTGAACTCATTCACTCCGATGTATGTGGGCCTTTTAATCCTCCATCTTTTAGTAAGAATCGCTATTTCTTGTTATTCATTGATGATTTTAGACGCAAGACATGGGTGTACTTTCTCAAAGAGAAGTCTCAAATTTTTGAATGCTTCAAAAAGTTCAAAGCCCAAGTTGAAAAAGAGACCAAGTATCAAATAAAAGCCATTTGTTCGGATGGAGGAGGTGAATTCAATTCAAAGGAGTTCTTGCAATTTTGTGAAGCTCATGGTATTAGATGACCCGCAACGGTTCCAAGATCACCGCAACAAAATGGAGTCGCCGAAAGAAAAAATAGGAGCATTCTTAACATGGCTCGAAGCATGCTAAAGAGCAAGAATATGCCTAAGGAATTTTGGGCCGAAGCGGTAGATTATGCCGTCTACTTGTCAAATAGATGTCCCACGATAAGTGTTAAAGACATAACTCCGCAACAAGCATGGAAAGGAAAGAGACCATTTATTGCTCACTTAAGAGTTTTTGGAAGCATAGCTTATGCACACGTCGATGATGAGCTAAGAACAAAGTTGGATTACAAGAGTGAAAAGTATGTGTTTGTTGGATATAATGCAAGAGCAAAGGGTACAAACTTTACAACCCCATCAATGGAAAGATTTTTATTAGTCGAGATGTTGTATTTGATGAAGAGAGCTCATGGGATTGGAGCAACACACAAGAAGATTATAATTTCTTCCCATTTGTTGATGAAGAAAGTGAAGAAAATATCAATCTTCCTACATCACCACGAGCAACAAGTGATGGACAAACTCCTTTATCTTCTTCAAGTGATGATGACGAGACACCACCAAGACATTATAGAAGTCTTGGAGAAATATACGATGAAACGGAAGAGGTTCCCGCTATTTCCGACTTAACACTTCTTTGTCTTCTAGCGGAAACCGAACCAACAAGCTTCAAAGAAGCCGTGCAAGATGAAAGGTGGAAGAAAGCAATGGACGACGAGATTGAGTCTATAAAGAAGAATGACACATGGGAGTTAGCAACACTTCCAAAAGGACAAAAAGCTATTGGTGTAAAGTGGATTTATAAGGTGAAGAAGAATGCCCAAGGTAAGGTGGAAAAATATAAGGCAAGATTGGTGGCCAAAGGCTATAATCAAAGACATGGAGTTGATTATGACGAAGTTTTTGCCCCGGTTGCAAGAATGGAGACTATAAGGCTAATCATCTCATTAGCGGCTCAAAATGGATGGAAAATTTATCAAATGGATGTGAAGTCCGCTTTCTTGAATGGTGTTCTTGAAGAAACCGTGTATGTGGAGCAACCATTGGGATACATCATAAAAGGACAAGAAGGAAAAGTGTTAAAGTTAAAGAAGGCCTTGTACGGATTGAAACAAGCGCCGAGGGCTTGGAATAGTAGACTTGATAAATACTTTCAAGCTCAAGGATTTTACAAGTGTCCTCATGAACATGCTCTATATGCCAAGGTTGCTAAAAATGGAGAATTTCTTCTTGCGTGCTTGTATGTGGATGACTTAATATTCACGGGAAATAGTCCAATAATGTTTGAGAAATTTAAACAAGACATGATAAGAGAATTTGAGATGACCGATATTGGGCTTATGTCATACTATCTTGGCATTGAAGTAAAGCAAATGGATGATGGAATACTAATATCACAAGGAAGCTATACAATGGAGATTTTGAAGAAATTCAAGATGGAAAATTGTCAAGCCGTAAGCACCCCCATTGAATGTGGAACGAAGTTGTCGAAATTTGAAGAATGTGAGAAGGTGGATCCTACATATTTCAAAAGTCTTGTGGGAAGTTTGAGATATTTGACATGCACGAGGCCCGACATACTCTATAGTGTTGGACTTATTAGTCGCTATATGGAGGCTCCAACAACAACACACATGAAGGCGGCCAAGAGAATTCTTCGTTATCTCAAAGGTACAATGGATTATGGATTGTTGTATCATTACTCAAATGAGTTCAAACTTGTTGGTTATTGTGATAATGATTGGGCCGGTGACATTGATGATCGAAAGAGTACCACCAGATATGTATTCTTTATTGGTGACACATCTTTTTCATGGAGTTCAAAGAAACAACCCATTGTTACCCTGTCCTCTTGTGAGGCGGAGTATGTGGCAGCGTGTTCTTGTGTTTGTCAAGCTATATGGCTAAGGAGAGTTTTGGAAGAGCTCCACATGCCACAAAATGAGTCCACGGAAGTATTGGTTGATAACAAGTCGGCAATAGCTTTGGCCAAAAATCCGGTGTTTCATGAATGAAGCAAGCACATTGATACAAAATATCACTTTATTTGGGAATGCATCGAAAGGCGTGAAGTGGAGTTGAATTATGTGAAGTCCCAAGATCAAATTAGTGACATATTTACAAAGCCTTTCAAAAGTGACGCCTTCAACAAATTTCGAAGTCTACTTGGGATAGTCAAAACTAAGGGGGGGTGTTAAAAATAAATAATATATTTTTGACTATTAAAATAATAGAATTATATGGGAGTCTCTAGAATAATCTTGGTACATGTATTAGTATTTTTCTATGTTCAATGTATTGGTGTAGGTACATGTAATCTCTAGATGTATCTTGGTCAAGTGATGTCTATTGGAGTCTAAGAGTTATCTAGATCTTTCTATGGAGTCCTATATAAAGCCTTTTACCAAGTCATTTGTAATCAAGTAATTTTTCAAGTAATACATTTCTTCTCCTAAATTGTCTTGTGTGAGTTTGAGTGAGATCCTTTCTTCCAACATGCTTAACCATATCTAACACAGTTCAAGGGCTTGAATTTGTTAGGTTGGACTTGCCAGATTCTGTTGGGGAAGTTATTGCATATTTTATATTAGTTCTTCAAGGTAAACAGGTGCTGGCACTTGTATCACGTTTTATGCATGCCAGGGTTAAGAGAGGTATTTATCTAAAGTATGTATGTTTTTCAAGTCAATTTTGCAATTAATTTGAAGTAAAATGTTTACTCTCCTGCTAAGAACCAGGTGATTTAGTAAGTACAGTCTCTTATATATTTAACTGTGGTATGATACTGATAATTTTAGTTTGGTACTGCCAACATGCTATACATATTTAGATTTTGCATTTCTAACCTAAATTAAATCAAGAGATACATATTTTTGTACTTTCTACATTCTTATTGATTCCTACTGCTTCTCATCCAATCTAACTAGATAATATTTATTTGTATTTATTGTGTTGTTACATCAATCTTTTTCTGTTAACTTATCTCATCATTTCATAATTAAAAACATAGGCAGTGACCATGGACTTAAAGCACAGGGGGAAGGGTGGTTACTAACCGTTGCCTTGCTTGAAGGGAACAACTTGGCCACTGTTGAGTCAACTGGGTTCTCTGATGTTTATGTAGTGTTTAGCTGCAATGGTAGGACTAAAATCAGCTCAATCAAGTTCCATAAATCTGATCCTCTGTGGAACGGTATGTTTCTGGTTTATGTATTCAACAATTGGCATGTTACTCTGGTGTTACATCGAATTGCTACAGGGGAAAAGAAAATGTCTCAAGCATGGAACTTAATATCCTATTCCTTGACTAGTTTAACATTATTAGCCTTGTTATCTGATTAAAATTCTAGCGTGAACTTTTCAGAAATATTTGAATTTGATGCAATGGATGAACCCCCACATCAAAACCCGAACTTTACTGCTAGCGTTAAATTCAGATCTAAAAACCAGCAAATGGCTAATAAACCATACTCTACGCAACAATATAACTTCACTGCTAGACAATTAGAATTAGCACAATTACATGTACATATATACACATAGAGATAGAGAAATATGGCATATTAAAACACTTATTCAATTTGCTTCAACAACTATTCCGATCTAATAAGAGCAAATTTCTACTCTTAGAAAACTCTCCTCAATAACAACAATTAAATTTTAAAATACAGATCAATTCTATTTAGGACTCATACTTTGATATTAAACTTGTGATTAAAAATCAGCACCACTGCATTTATATTAAACTTGCTATTTCATAGATTGCTTTATCTTATAGGAGTAATATTTAGTATGCTCTCATCATCGATTACTCCGTCCAAAACTTGAAATTATTGATACTACCACACTTTCCACTTCTACCTGTTAGTCATATAGAAGTAAAGCAAGCTACGTGTTCTACCGGTTATACAATACAACACACTTTCCACTTCATCGATCTAGATGTTATTTTGTCATCATTGATACTAGCACACTTTCCACTTATATCAAGCCATATAAATCAGATAAAAAAAAACTTAAATACCATTATTTCATAAAGTTAAAAATCCAGAAATCACAAAAACAAAAAATATTTTTTGTGCTTGTAAAATACCATTGTCATGATTCTAAAAATCTTGAGATCTCAAGTCAAAACTAGAATCCATTTTTTCATCTTCTTGAGGCCTTCCTTGTTTTCTCAACTTCTCAACTCCCATCAACAAACTCCTCAACTTCCCAGGAGAAAATCCCCCTCCTCCACTTCCCTCAAAATCAACTGAAGAGGACCTGAAACGAAAGAGAGAACATAATAAGTCGAGTTTAAGTAGAGAAACTTTGATTAGAACCCTAATTGAAATCTAGAACCCCAATTTGAAGAAACCTTAATTAAAGCTTTCAAATTTAACACACAACCGTGTCCAGAGAAGCTGAAATCAATTAATTTGACACTCCGTGACTAGATCTATACTTAAAGTAACTAGAGGGAGAGAATAAGAGTTAGGAGAGAGAGGAAGAGAGAGAGGGAGTTGGAAGAGCGAGAGAGAGACAAAGAGGGGTAAATCAAAAACAGGATTAAGTGAAGAAATAAATAGGCGGCCCGTGAAAAAATAAAATAATGAGCGCGATTTAAAATTTACCTGTATTTTAAAATTTATATAAATATATTAAACAAAATATCTTAAATAATATTTAAATATCTAACTCATTTATCTATAAGATTTTATTTATTTAAAAATGTATTTATCACTTTTATATTATTTATTTATTTAGGACTCAAAGTAATACTTAATTTTTTCTTTTACATTAAAATTACAACATATTATTAATTTAGTAAAACAAAATATTACTTAAAAAAAATAAAATATTGACATCTATATGATTAGATACTCAAAAAATAAAAGATGTATATATTTTACTGATTCGACCAAAACTACTTACCAGTGTCAAGTTCTCTATCAATATTTTGGTTTTTAAAAATATTTATAAATGATCCAACCGTACGGATGTCAAGAACTGTGTATATTGGTGATATGACAAAAGTTTCAGAAAAAAATTAATTTATTTGATTTGCTATTTTAACAATTAACCAATGATTTAACTAGTGCTACTTATCTGTGTTTAGTCCCATGTTGATGTTTCAATTTTTTTAAAAATATTTATGAATGATCCAACCGTACGGATGTAAATAAATATATATATATATATAATAGTTATATAACCAAAATACAAACTTAGAACCAATGTAAGCCATTAGATCTACCTAATCTAATGGTCCCCCATAAATCACACCACCCAACTATCCTGCACCCTCCCACACCCAATTTCAGTTTATCCCCTCCGTTTTTAATTTGATATTTCCCGTCAAACCGTAATTTTTAAAAAAAATCTGATTTCACTGTATATTTCAACATCTCTCAACAATCGATTTGCATACCATATGTTTTATATTTCGAATTAATTTTAAAAAGAAAATTATTTGGTTTCTAGTTTCCATTCTAAATTGGTTTCTATTGGAGTAGCCCCATATATATATATATATATATATATATATATATATATATTAGTGATATAACCAAAATTTCATATCAAAATAATTTTATTTGGTTTGTCATTTTAACAGTCAAGCATGAGTTTGACTAGTATAGCTAACTGGTGTTTAATCCTGATTTTATGTTTCTATTATTTTAAAAATATTTTTCAATGATCGAACCGTATGGATGTCAATAGATATATATATTAGTGATATAACCAAAATTTCATATCAAAATAATTTTATTTGGTTTGACTTTTGAACAGTCAAGCATGAGTTTGACTAGTATAGCTAACTAGTGTTGAATCTTGAATTAGTGTTTCGAATATTTTAAAAATATTTTTCTACGATCGAACCGTATGAATGTCAATAGATATATATATATTAGTGATATAACCAAAATTTTATATCAAAATAATTTTATTTGGTTTGACATTTTAACAGTCAATCATCAGTTTGACTAGTACAACTAACTAGTGTTAAATCTTGAATTAGTGTTTCAATTATCTTAAAAATATCATTCAACGATCCAACAATATGGATGTCAATAAATATATATATATTAGTGATATAAATAAAATTTCATATAAAAATAATTTTATTTTATTTGACATTTTAAGAGTCAAACATCAGTTTGACTAGTACAACTAACAAGTGTTGAATCTTGAATTAGTGTTTTGATTATTTTAAAAATATTTTTCAACGATCAAACTGTATGGATATCAATAGATATATATATATATATATATATATAGGGGAATGGTCAAATACAAACTAAAATTAAAATACAAACTTAGAACCAATGTAAGCCATTAGATCTACCTAATCTAATGGTCCCCCCTAAATCACACCACCCAACTATCCTGCACCCTCCCACACCCAATTTCAGTTTTTCCCCTCCGTTTTTAATTTGATATTTCCCCTCAAACCGTATTTTTTTAAAAAATCTGATTTCACTGCATATTCCAACATCTCTCAACGATCGATTTGCATACCATATGTGTTATATTTCGAATTAAGTTTAAAAAGAAAATTATTTGGTTTCTAGTTTCCATTCTAAATTGGTTTCTATTGGAGTAGCCCCATATATATATATATTAGTGATATAAGCAAAATTTCATATCAAAATAATTTTATTTGGTTTGACATTTTAACAGTCAATCATCAGTTGACTAGTACAACTACTAGTGTTAATCTTGAATTAGTGTTTCAATTATTTTAAAAATATCTTTCAACGATCCAACAATATGGATTGTCAATAATATATATTAGTGAATATAACCAAAATTTCATATCAAAATAATTTTATTTTGTTTGACATTTTAAGAGTCAACATCAGTTGACTAGTACAACTAACAAGTGTTAATCTTGAATTAGTGTTTGATATTTAAAAATATTTTCAA
>NW_027417277.1:0-46096 GCF_009905375.1 Apium graveolens | reverse complement strand
TTGTTTCAGCTCCGTTCACTTCCGGACGACCCCGAATGGACGCGAATGCAATTTCATAAATCCACAGGGACGACTTATGAAAGGAAATCCAAAAAATGGGCCGCCTCAATTTTTGCTCCATACCTGTATTACCCCCTATGAGGATTATTCGGAAACCGAGTTCCATTCGTTTCAGCTCCGATTCACTTCTGGACGACCCCGAATGGACGCGAATGCAATTTCATAAATCCATAGGGACAAATAGAAAAGAAATCCAAAAAACGGCCGCCTCAATTTTTGCCCCATACCTCGTGTACTACCCCCTACGAGGATTATTCGGAAACCGAGTTCCATTCGTTTCTGCATCGATTCACTTCCGGACGACTTCGAATGGACGCGAATGCAATTTCATAAATCCATAGGGACAAATTATGAAAAAAATCCAAAAATGGGCCGCCTCAATTTTTGCTCCATACCTCGTGTACTACCCCACTAGGATTATTCGGAAACCGAGTTCCATTCGTTTCAGCTACGATTCACTTCCGCGACCCCGAATGGACGCGAATGCAATTTCATAAATCCATAGGGATAAATTATGAAAGGAAATCCAAAAAACGGGCCACCTCAATTTTCTCCATACCTCGTGTACTACCCCCTACGAGGATTATTCGGAAACCGAGTTCCATTCGTTTAGCTCCGATTCACTTCCGGACGACCCCGAATGGACGCGAATGCAATTTCATAAATCCATAGGGATAAATTATGAAAAGAAATTCAAAAAATGGGCCACCTCAATTTTTGCTCCATACCTCGTGTACTACCCCCGACGAATATTATTCGGAAACCGAGTTCCATTCGTTTCAGCTCCGATTCACTTCCGGACGACCCCGAATGGACGCGAATGCAATTTCATAAATCCATAGGGACAAATTATGAAAATAAATCCAAAAAATGGGCCGCCTCAATTTTTGCTCCATACCTCGTGTACTACCCTACGAGATTATTCGGAAACCGAGTTCCATTCGTTTCAGCTCCGTTTCACTTCCGGACGACCCCGAATGGACGCGAATGCAATTTCATACTCCATAGGACAAATTATGAAAATAAATCCAAAAAAATGGGCCGCCTCAATTTTTGCTCCGTACCTCGTGTACTACCCTCTACGAGAATTATTCGGAAACTGAGTTCCATTCGTTTCAGCTCCGATTCACTTCCGGACGACCCCGAATGGACGCGAATGCAATTTCATAAATCCACAGGGACGAATTATGAAAGGAAATCCAAAAAACGGGCCACCTCAATTTTTGCTCCATACCTGGTGTATTACCCCCTATGAAGATTATTCGGAAACCGAGTTGCATTCGTTTCAGCTCCGATTCACTTCCGGACGACCCGAATGGACGCGAATGCAATTTCATAAATCCAAAGAGACAAATTATGAAAAGAAATCCAAAAAACGGGCCACCTCAATTTTTACTACTTACCTCGTGTACTACCCCCTACGAGGATTATTCGGAAACCGAGGTCCATTCGTTTCAGCTCCGATTCACTTCCGGAGGACCCCGAATGGTACGCGAATGCAATTCATAAATCCATAGGGATAAATTATGAAAAGAAATTCAAAAAACGGGCCACCTCAATTTTTGCTCCATACCTCGTGTACTACCCCCTACGAGGATTATTCGGAAACCGAGTTCCATTCGTTTCAGCTCCGATTCACTTCCGGACGACCCCGAATGGACGCGAATGCAATTTCATAAATCCATAGGGACAAATTATGAAAATAATCCAAAAAAAATGGGCTGCCTCAATTTTTGCTCCATACCTCGTGTACTAACCCTCTACGAGAATTATTCGGAAACCGAGTTCCATTCGTTTCAGCTCCGTTTCACTTCCGGACGACCCCGAATGACGCGAATGCAATTTCATAAATCCATAGGGACAAATTATGAAAATAAATCCAAAAAATGGGCCGCCTCAATTTTTGCTCCGTACCTCGTGTACATACCTACCCCCTACGTGGATTATTCGGATACCACCGAGTTCCATTTGTTTCAGCTCCGATTCACTTCCGGACGACCCCGAATGGACGCGAATGCAATTTCATAAATCCACAGGGACGAATTATGAAAGGAAATCCAAAAAATGGGCCGCCTCAATTTTTGCTCCATACCTGGTGTATTAACCCCCTATGAGGATTATTCGGAAACCGAGTTCCATTCGTTTCAGCTCCGATTCACTTCTGGACGACCCCGAATGGACGCGAATGCAATTTCATAAATCCATAGGGACAAATTATGAAAAGAAATCCAAAAAAACGGGCCGCCTCAATTTTACTCCTTACCTCGTGTACTACCCCCTACGAAGATTATTCGGAAACCGAGTTCCATTCGTTTATGCTTCGATTCACTTCCGGACGACCCCGAATGGACGCGAATGCAATTTCATAAATGCATAGGGACAAATTATGAAAAGAAATCCAAAAACGGGCCGCCTCAATTTTTGCCCCATACCTCGTGTACTACCCCCTACGAGGATTATTCAGAAACCGAGTTCCATTCGTTTCTGCATCGATTCACTTCCGGACGACCTCGAATGGACGCGAATGGAATTTCATAAATCCATAGGGTTAAATTATGAAAGAAATCCAAAAAATGGGCCGCCTCAATTTTTGCTCCATACCTCGTGTACTACCCCTACGAGGATTATTCGGAAACCGAGTTCCATTCGTTTCAGCAACGATTCACTTCCGGACGACCCCGAATGGACGCGAATGCAATTTCATATATCCATAGGGATAAATTATGAAAAGAAATTCAAAAAATGGGCCACCTCAATTTTTACTCCATACCTCGTGTACTACCCCCTACGAGGATTATTCGGAAACCGAGTTCCATTCGTTTCAGCTCCGATTCACTTCCGGACGACCCCGAATGGACGCGAATGCAATTTAATAAATCCATAGGGATAAATTATGAAAAGAAATTCAAAAAATGGGCCACCTCAATTTTTGCTCCAAACCTCGTGTACTACCCCCTACGAAGATTATTCGGAAACCGAGTTCCATTCGTTTCAGCTCCGATTCACTTCCGGACGACCCCGAATGGACGCGAATGCAATTTCATAAATCCATAGGGACAAATTATGAAATAAATCCAAAAAATGGGCCGCCTCAATTTTTGCTCCATACCTCGTGTACTACCCTCTACGAGAATTATTCGGAAACCGAGTTCCATTCGTTTCAGCTCCGTTTCACTTCCGGACGACCCCGAATGGACGCGAATGCAATTTCATAAATCCATAGGGACAAATTATGAAAATAAATCCAAAAAATGGGCCGCCTCAATTTTTGCTCCGTACCTCGTGTACTACCTACCCCCTACGTGGATTATTCGGATACCACCGAGTTCCATTTGTTTCAGCTCCGATTCACTTCCGGACGACCCCGAATGGACGCGAATGCAATTTCATAAATCCATAGGGATAAATTATGAAAAGAAATTCAAAAAATGGGCCACCTCAATTTTTGCTCCATACCTCGTGTACTACCCCCTACGAGGATTATTCGGAAACCGAGTTCCATTCGTTTCAGCTCCGATTCACTTCCGGACGACCCCGAATGGACGCGAATGCAATTTCATAAATCCATAGGGACAAATTATGAAAATAAATCCAAAAAATGGGCCGCCTCAAATTTGCTCCATACCTCGTGTACTACCCTCTACGAGAATTATTCGGAAACTGAGTTCCATTCGTTTCAGCTCCGATTCACTTCCGGACGAGCCCGAATGGACGCGAATGCAATTTCATAAATCCACAGGGACGAATTATGAAAGGAAATCCAAAAAATGGGCCACCTCAATTTTTTGCTTCCATACCTAGTGTATTACCCCCTATGAAGATTATTCGGAAACCGAGTTGCATTCGTTTCAGCTCCGATTCACTTCCGGACGACCCGGAATGGACGCGAATGCAATTTCATAAATCCATAGGGACAAATTATGAAAAGAAATCCAAAAAATGGGCTGCCTCAATTTTTGTTCCATACCTCGTGTACTACCCCCTACGAGAATTATTCGGAAACCGAGTTCCATTCGTTTCAGCTCCGATTCACTTCCGGACGACCCCGAATGGAAGCGAATGCAATTTCATAAATCCATAGAAACAAATTATGAAAACAAATCCAAAAAATGGGCCGCCTAAATTTTTGCTCCTAACCTTGTGTACTACCCCCCACGATTATTATTCGGAAATCGAGTTCCATTCCTTTCCGCTCGGATTCACTTCCGGAGGATCCCGAATGGACGCGAATACAATTTCATAAATCCATAAGGACAAATTATGAAAATAAATCCAAAAAATGGGCCGCCTCAATTTTTGCTCCATACCTCGTGTAGTACCTACCCCCTACGAGGATTATTCGGATACCACCGAGTTCCATTCGTTTTAGCTCCGATTCACTTCCGGACGACCCCGAATGGACGCGAATGCAATTCATAAATCCATAGGGACGAATTATGAAAAGAAATCCAAAAAATGGGCCACCTCAATTTTTGCTCCATACCTGGTGTATTACCCCCTACAATTATTATTCGAAAACCTAGTTCCATTCGTGTCAGCTCCGATTCACTTCTGGACGACCCCGAATGGACGCGAATGCAATTTCATAAATCCATAGGGACAAATTATGAAAAGAAATCCAAAAATGGGCTGCCTCAATTTTTACTCCTTACCTCGTGTACTACCCCCTACGAGGATTATTCGGAAACCGAGTTCCATTCGTTTATGCTTCGATCCACTTCCGGACGACCCCGAATGTACGCGAATGCAATTTCATAAATCCATAGGGATAAATTATAAAAAGAAATCCAAAAAAACGGGCCACCTCAATTTTTGCTCCATAACTCTTGTACTACCCCCTACGAGGATTATTCGGAAACCGAGTTCCATTCGTTTCAGCTCCGATTCACTTCCGGACAACCCCCAATGGATGCGAATGCAATTTAATAAATCCATAGGCACGAATTATGTAAAGAAATCCAAAAAATGGGCCGCCTCAATTTTTGCTCCATACCTCGTGTACTACCCTCTACGAGAATTATTCGGAAACCGAGTTCCATTCGTTTCAGCTCCGTTTCACTTCCGGACGACCCCGAATGGACGCGAATGCAATTTCATAAATCCATAGGGACAAATTATGAAAATAAATCCAAAAAATGGGCCGCCTCAATTTTTGCTCCGTACCTCGTGTACTACCTACCCCCTACGTGGATTATTCGGATACCACCGAGTTCCATTTGTTTCAGCTCTGATTCACTTCCGAACGACCCCGAATGGACGCGAATGCAATTTCATAAATCCACAGGGACGAATTATGAAAGGAAATCCAAAAAATGGGTCACCTCAATTTTTTCTCCATACCAGGTGTATTACCCCCTAGGAGGATTATTCGGAAACCGAGTTCCATTCGTTTCAGCTCCGATTCACTTCTGGACGACCCCGAATGGACGCGAATGCAATTTCATAAATCCATAGGGACAAATTATGAAAAGAAATCCAAAAAAACGGGCCGCCTCAATTTTTACTCCTTACCTCGTGTACTACCCCCTACGAGGATTATTCGGAAACCGAGTTCCATTCGTTTATGCTTCGATCCACTTCCGGACGACCCCGAATGTACGCGAATGCAATTTCATAAATCCATAGGGATAAATTATAAAAAGAAATCCAAAAAACGGGCCGCCTCAATTTTTGCTCCATAACTCGTGTACTACCCCCTACGAGGATTATTCGGAAACCGAGTTCCATTCGTTTCAGCTCCGATTCACTTCCGGACAACCCCCAATGGATGCGAATGCAATTTAATAAATCCATAGGCACGAATTATGTAAAGAAATCCAAAAAATGGGCCGCCTCAATTTTTGCTCCATACCTCGTGTACTACCCTCTACGAGAATTATTCGGAAACCGAGTTCCATTCGTTTCAGCTCCGTTTCACTTCCGGACGACCCCGAATGGACGCGAATGCAATTTCATAAATCCATAGGGACAAATTATGAAAATAAATCCAAAAAATGGGCCGCCTCAATTTTTGCTCCGTACCTCGTGTACTACCTACCCCCCTACGTGGATTATTCGGATACCACCGAGTTCCATTTGTTTCAGCTCTGATTCACTTCCGAACGACCCCGAATGGACGCGAATGCAATTTCATAAATCCACAGGGACGAATTATGAAAGGAAATCCAAAAAATGGGTCACCTCAATTTTTTCTCCATACCAGGTGTATTACCCCCTAGGAGGATTATTCGGAAACCGAGTTCCATTCGTTTCAGCTCCGATTCACTTCTGGACGACCCCGAATGGACGCGAATGCAATTTCATAAATCCATAGGGATAAATTATGAAAATAAATCCAAAAAATGGGCCGCCTCAATTTTTGCTCCGTACCTCGTGTACTACCTACCCCCTACGTGGATTATTCGGATACCACCGAGTTCCATTTGTTTCAGCTCCGATTCACTTCCGGACGACCCCGAATGGACGCGAATGCAATTTCATAAATCCATAGGGATAAATTATGAAAAGAAATTCAAAAAATGGGCCACCTCAATTTTTGCTCCATACCTCGTGTACTACCCCCTACGAGGATTATTCGGAAACCGAGTTCCATTCGTTTCAGCTCCGATTCACTTCCGGACGACCCCGAATGGACGCGAATGCAATTTCATAAATCCATAGGGACAAATTATGAAAATAAATCCAAAAAATGGGCCGCCTCAAATTTTGCTCCATACCTCGTGTACTACCCTCTACGAGAATTATTCGGAAACTGAGTTCCATTCGTTTCAGCTCCGATTCACTTCCGGACGAGCCCGAATGGACGCGAATGCAATTTCATAAATCCACAGGGACGAATTATGAAAGGAAATCCAAAAAATGGGCCACCTCAATTTTTGCTCCATACCTAGTGTATTACCCCCTATGAAGATTATTCGGAAACCGAGTTGCATTCGTTTCAGCTCCGATTCACTTCCGGACGACCCGGAATGGACGCGAATGCAATTTCATAAATCCATAGGGACAAATTATGAAAAGAAATCCAAAAAATGGGCTGCCTCAATTTTTGTTCCATACCTCGTGTACTACCCCCTACGAGAATTATTCGGAAACCGAGTTCCATTCGTTTCAGCTCCGATTCACTTCCGGACGACCCCGAATGGAAGCGAATGCAATTTCATAAATCCATAGAAACAAATTATGAAAACAAATCCAAAAAATGGGCCGCCTAAATTTTTGCTCCTAACCTTGTGTACTACCCCCCACGATTATTATTCGGAAATCGAGTTCCATTCCTTTCCGCTCGGATTCACTTCCGGAGGATCCCGAATGGACGCGAATACAATTTCATAAATCCATAAGGACAAATTATGAAAATAAATCCAAAAAATGGGCCGCCTCAATTTTTGCTCCATACCTCGTGTAGTACCTACCCCCTACGAGGATTATTCGGATACCACCGAGTTCCATTCGTTTTAGCTCCGATTCACTTCCGGACGACCCCGAATGGACGCGAATGCAATTTCATAAATCCATAGGGACGAATTATGAAAAGAAATCCAAAAAATGGGCCACCTCAATTTTTGCTCCATACCTGGTGTATTACCCCCTACAATTATTATTCGAAAACCTAGTTCCATTCGTGTCAGCTCCGATTCACTTCTGGACGACCCCGAATGGACGCGAATGCAATTTCATAAATCCATAGGGACAAATTATGAAAAGAAATCCAAAAATGGGCTGCCTCAATTTTTACTCCTTACCTCGTGTACTACCCCCTACGAGGATTATTCGGAAACCGAGTTCCATTCGTTTATGCTTCGATCCACTTCCGGACGACCCCGAATGTACGCGAATGCAATTTCATAAATCCATAGGGATAAATTATAAAAAGAAATCCAAAAAACGGGCCACCTCAATTTTTGCTCCATAACTCTTGTACTACCCCCTACGAGGATTATTCGGAAACCGAGTTCCATTCGTTTCAGCTCCGATTCACTTCCGGACAACCCCCAATGGATGCGAATGCAATTTAATAAATCCATAGGCACGAATTATGTAAAGAAATCCAAAAAATGGGCCGCCTCAATTTTTGCTCCATACCTCGTGTACTACCCTCTACGAGAATTATTCGGAAACCGAGTTCCATTCGTTTCAGCTCCGTTTCACTTCCGGACGACCCCGAATGGACGCGAATGCAATTTCATAAATCCATAGGGACAAATTATGAAAATAAATCCAAAAAATGGGCCGCCTCAATTTTTGCTCCGTACCTCGTGTACTACCTACCCCCTACGTGGATTATTCGGATACCACCGAGTTCCATTTGTTTCAGCTCTGATTCACTTCCGAACGACCCCGAATGGACGCGAATGCAATTTCATAAATCCACAGGGACGAATTATGAAAGGAAATCCAAAAAATGGGTCACCTCAATTTTTTCTCCATACCAGGTGTATTACCCCCTAGGAGGATTATTCGGAAACCGAGTTCCATTCGTTTCAGCTCCGATTCACTTCTGGACGACCCCGAATGGACGCGAATGCAATTTCATAAATCCATAGGGACAAATTATGAAAAGAAATCCAAAAAACGGGCCGCCTCAATTTTTACTCCTTACCTCGTGTACTACCCCCTACGAGGATTATTCGGAAACCGAGTTCCATTCGTTTATGCTTCGATCCACTTCCGGACGACCCCGAATGTACGCGAATGCAATTTCATAAATCCATAGGGATAAATTATAAAAAGAAATCCAAAAAACGGGCCGCCTCAATTTTTGCTCCATAACTCGTGTACTACCCCCTACGAGGATTATTCGGAAACCGAGTTCCATTCGTTTCAGCTCCGATTCACTTCCGGACAACCCCCAATGGATGCGAATGCAATTTAATAAATCCATAGGCACGAATTATGTAAAGAAATCCAAAAAATGGGCCGCCTCAATTTTTGCTCCATACCTCGTGTACTACCCTCTACGAGAATTATTCGGAAACCGAGTTCCATTCGTTTCAGCTCCGTTTCACTTCCGGACGACCCCGAATGGACGCGAATGCAATTTCATAAATCCATAGGGACAAATTATGAAAATAAATCCAAAAAATGGGCCGCCTCAATTTTTGCTCCGTACCTCGTGTACTACCTACCCCCTACGTGGATTATTCGGATACCACCGAGTTCCATTTGTTTCAGCTCTGATTCACTTCCGAACGACCCCGAATGGACGCGAATGCAATTTCATAAATCCACAGGGACGAATTATGAAAGGAAATCCAAAAAATGGGTCACCTCAATTTTTTCTCCATACCAGGTGTATTACCCCCTAGGAGGATTATTCGGAAACCGAGTTCCATTCGTTTCAGCTCCGATTCACTTCTGGACGACCCCGAATGGACGCGAATGCAATTTCATAAATCCATAGGGACAAATTATGAAAAGAAATCCAAAAAACGGGCCGCCTCAATTTTTACTCCTTACCTCGTGTACTACCCCCTACGAAGATTATTCGAAAACCGAGTTCCATTCGTTTATGCTTCGATTCACTTCCGGACGACCCCGAATGGACGCGAATGCAATTTCATAAATCCATAGGGACAAATTATGAAAATAAATCCAAAAAATGGGCCGCCTCAATTTTTGTTCCATACCTCGTGTACTACCCCCTACGAGAATTATTCGGAAATCGAGTTCCATTCGTTTCAGCTCCGATTCACTTCCGGACGACCCCGAATGGAAGCGAATGCAATTTCATAAATCCATAGGGACAAATTATGAAAAGAAATCCAAAAAATGGGCCGCCTAAATTTTTGCTCCTAACCTTGTGTACTACCCCCCACGATTATTATTCGGAAATCGAGTTCCATTCCTTTCAGCTCGGATTCACTTCCGGAGGATCCCGAATGGACGCGAATACAATTTCATAAATCCATAAGGACAAATTATGAAAATAAATCCAAAAAATGGGCCGCCTCAATTTTTGCTCCATACCTCGTGTAGTACCTACCCCCTACGAGGATTATTCGGATACCACCGAGTTCCATTCGTTTTAGCTCCGATTCACTTCCGGACGACCCCGAATGGACGCGAATGCAATTTCATAAATCCATAGGGACGAATTATGAAAAGAAATCCAAAAAATGGGCCGCCTCAATTTTTGCTCCATACCTGGTGTATTACCCCCTACAATTATTATTCGAAAACCTAGTTCCATTCGTGTCAGCTCCGATTCACTTCTGGACGACCCCGAATGGACGCGAATGCAATTTCATAAATCCATAGGGACAAATTATGAAAAGAAATCCAAAAACGGGCTACCTCATTATTTACTCCTTACCTCGTGTACTACCCCCTACGAGGATTATTCGAAAACCGAGTTCCATTCGTTTATGCTTCGATCCACTTCCGGACGACCCCGAATGTACGCGAATGCAATTTCATAAATCCATAGGGATAAATTATAAAAAGAAATCCAAAAAACGGGCCGCCTCAATTTTTGCTCCATAACTCGTGTACTACCCCCTACGAGGATTATTCGGAAACCGAGTTCCATTCGTTTCAGCTCCGATTCACTTCCGGACAACCCCCAATGGATGCGAATGCAATTTAATAAATCCATAGGCACGAATTATGTAAAGAAATCCAAAAAATGGGCCGCCTCAATTTTTGCTCCATACCTCGTGTACTACCCTCTACGAGAATTATTCGGAAACCGAGTTCCATTCGTTTCAGCTCCGTTTCACTTCCGGACAACCCCGAATGGATGCGAATGCAATTTCATAAATCCATAGTGACAAATTATGAAAATAAATCCAAAAAATGGGCCGCCTCAATTTTTACTCCGTACCTCGTGTACTACCTACCCCCTACGTGGATTATTCGGATACCACCGAGTTCCATTTGTTTCAGCTCCGATTCACTTCCGGACGACCCCGAATGGACGCGAATGCAATTTCATAAATCCATAGGGACGAATTATGAAAGGAAATCCAAAAAATGGGCCGCCTCAATTTTTGCTCCATACCTGGTGTATTACCCCCTATGAGGATTATTCGGAAACCGAGTTCCATTCGTTTCAGCTCCGATTCACTTCTGGACGACCCCGAATGGACGCGAATGCAATTTCATAAATCCATAGGTGATAGGGATAAATAAATTATGTTTGTATAATTAAATACTGCATTAATTGTACAAACTGTGGGCTGCCAGGCCCAATAAAAAGATATATGATACTCAGACCAGAAAGGTTAAGCCTGATGGACCAGATCAGGCCTGATGGAATAAAAAAGGCCCAAAAGCCCTGATTATTAATTAATTTCGTAATTAATTAATAAGGGACAAATCAGATGTTGAAAAGAGTCCCGATAAGGATATAAATCCTTGGAGATTAGCCTCAAGGGGATCTAAAAGGATAAGGAATCAGTTTCCTACTATCTAGGACTCCAAAGTCCATTCTAATTATGAGACTTGCCCACCAAGTCTCCTATACCAAGTCCAATTCAAGGACTCCCAACATCTATATAAGGGGTCTCACCCCCACCGATCAGAACTACGTTTTTTGGCTTGATTCTCTAATTCACAGAGATACGTAGGCATCTCGTAAAGGCAGATTGAGTCACGAAACACGAGAGCAGCAATTAAAGGCCTTGAGCTCCCGAATCTTAGTATTAAATACAGCAAGTAATAACCTTGGTTTTTTATCCATAACAGTTGGCACCGTCTGTGGGAAACACGGAACAACAACCATGGCGAGAACACGGAGAACAACCAGCACTCTAGAGGAGGGAACACCATCAGGGATAACCCAGGTGATTTCATCAACCGTGGAGGTTCCTCCCCATTCAACTTATGCATCTACTCAGGGGGAAGCCCAGACAGGGGCAACTCATCCTCAGCCACAAGGAACAACTCCCCCGACTATTCAAGGTACGAATCCTCAAGTTCAACAAATACATATACCTGTGAATTCTCGACCCGTGGGTATGAATATTCAACTATTGTTACTACTAACCCCCCTTATGGGATGCCCCTTCACCCTGAGGTTGGAGGAAGCGGATATGCTGGGCGAAGCGAAGCACGAGGGCGGTCGCCCCCCTATATACGAGGTTTGGATCCTATCCCTGAGGATCGGGAATTTTCTGGTCCATACACTGAAAGAGACTCCGAATCTTCGGATGATGAAGTGGCCCCGAGAAGGAGGCATCCTGGAAAAGAGCCAATGGCCGATGGAAGGCAACGCCCCCAAAGCACCCCAGGGGCGAATCCCCAAGAAGTGCAGGAAAAGATCAGGGCTCATGAGGCTGAAATCCAAAGGCTGAGGCGTGATTTGGAGGCTCACCAAGCCACCAGACCCCACATACCTCCTAGGGGGAGAAATCCTCCTCCTATCATAGACCTGGATGGTCCGGTAAGAAGAAGGGCTTCTGTCCCAAGAACTGATCCAAGCAATCTCCTTCCCATTGGAGATCCTGATGATCCAACTCTACCCTTCACAGAAGAGATAATGAATGCCCATATCTCAAGGAAATTCAAGATGCCCACTATCAAAGCCTATGATGGCACGGGAGACCCCGCTAATCATGTTAGGACATTCTCTAATGCACTGCTGCTGCAACCCGTGAATGATGCTATAAAATGTCGGGCCTTCCCTCAAACCCTGTCGGGTATGGCTCAAAGATGGTATAGTCGCCTACCCCCAAATTCTATTGGATCATTCAGGGAATTAAGTCAGGCTTTTATTAAGCAATTCATCAGTGGAAGAGTCCATGAGAAAAGTTCAGCATCTCTTATGAGTCTTGTGCAGGGAGCTAAAGAATCCTTAAGAGATTACCTAAATCGTTTTACAAAGGAGGCTTTAAAAGTCCCAGACCTTGATGATAAGGTAGCCATGATAGCACTGCAACAAGGAACTAGGGATGAGTTTTTCAAGATGTCTTTGGCCAAACGACCCCCTGAGAGCATGTTGCAGCTCCAAGAGAGGGCAGGGAAGTATATCAAGGTTGAAGAAAGTATGAGGAAGACCGTAGTAAGTAATGAGCCCACTGGAGTCAAGAAACGAAAAACTGATTTGGAGTATATCGCTAAGGATAAATATCCTAGAACCGAACAAAACCCTGATTCAACCCCCAAGAAGGGAGGACCTGGGCAAAAGTTCACTGAATACGCTAAGCTGAATGCTCCCAGAAGTCAGATTTTGATGGAGATTGAGAAAGACAGAGATATTCGCTGGCCTAAGCCCTTGAAGGCTGATCCCGCCAAGCTAGATAAGGGCAAGTATTGCAGGTTTCACAAAGATGTTGGCCATGACACCGATGAGTGTAGGCAGTTGAAAGATGAAATTGAGTTTTTGATTCGAAAAGGAAGATTGAACAAGTATACTGGAGATGAAGGAGACAGAAATAATAATGGAAGGAAGAACTTTGAAGATCGTAGGAGGGACCAAGATGATCAGGGGCGGAATCCCCAACTTTGAGGACCAGTTATAAACACCATTTATGGAGGGCCGAGACCTCGAGGGCCTGTGATAAACACGATCTTTGGAGGTCCAACTGCTGCTGGATTGTCCAAAAATTCCAGAAAGGCATATACTAGAGAGGTTATGCATATTGTTGGGGAAGCCCCGAAGAGGGCCAGGACAGAAGTAACATTGGCTTTTGATGATTCCGACCTAGAGGGTGTGAAGTTTCCCCACGACGACCCGCTGGTCATAACGCCGATAATAGGAAATAGCCCGGTTAAGAGGGTCCTTGTGGATAATGGTGCTTCTGTGGATATCTTGCTCCACGACACCTTTCTAAGGATGGGGTATAACGACTCCCAGTTGACACCAACTGACATGCCGATATATGGATTTGCTGGAGTAGAATGTCCTGTGGAAGGGATAATTAAATTTCCAACCACCATAGGTACGGAGCCAAGGCAAGCAACGCAGATGCTGGATTTTGTGGTGGTAAATGCTAGTTCAACTTATAATGCTATCATGGGGAGAACAGGGATACATGCCTTCAAGGCAGTCCCCTCTTCCTACCATTCAGTCATGAAGTTTCCCACCCGAAACGGGATTGGAGAAGAGAGAGGAGATCAAAAAATGGCTAGAAGCTGTTATGTGGCCTCTTTGAGGGCAGATGGAGTCGGGGGGGGAGGTTCTTCCTATTGAAGATATGGATGTTCGAGAAAATGATGAGAATAGAGGAAGGCCAGCAGAAGAATTGGTTTCGGTTCCTTTAGATCCCAAGAATCCTGAGAGGATGACTTTCATTGGAGCCACATTAGAGGAGCCCCTTAGAGGGAAGTTAGTGAAATTTTTGCAAGAAAATAGTGATGTGTTTGCATGGTCAGCAGCTGATATGCCAGGCATAGACCCGGAGTTAATTACTCACAAGCTAAACGTAGATCCAAGCCGGAAGACAGTGAAACAAAAGAAAAGAAATTTTGCCCCGGAAAGACAAGAGGCTATAAAGCAGGAAGTGGAAAAGCTCTTAGAGGCTGGATTCATTGAGGAGATTCAATTTCCGGAGTGGATAGCAAACCCTGTAATGGTGAAGAAGGCTAATGGAAAGTGGAGGATGTGTATAGACTTCACGGATCTGAATGATGCATGCCCCAAAGACTGTTTTCCGCTGCCTAGAATTGATACTTTGATTGATGCTACCGCTGGACATGAGATGCTGAGTTTCATGGATGGGTTTAGCGGATACAACCAGATCAAAATGCATAAGGATGACATTCCAAAGGTATCATTTATCACTGACTTTGGTGTTTATTGTTATCTTGTTATGGCGTTTGGTCTCAAGAATGCAGGAGCCACCTATCAAAGGTTGGTGAATAGAATTTTTAAGGATCTTATTGGTAAGACTATGGAAGTCTATGTTGATGACATGTTAGTCAAGAGTCTAGTAAAGACTGATCATATAGCCCATTTAAGGGAAGCTTTTAAGGTCCTGAGGTACCACAAGATGATGTTGAATCCGACGAAGTGTGCTTTCGGAGTAGGATCTGGAAAATTCTTGGGATTGATGGTCTCGAAGAGGGGAATTGAGGCAAATCCCGATAAAATAAAGGCAATCCTGGACATGGAACCCCCCAAAACTGTCAAGGATGTTCAGAAGCTCACGGGAAGGGTTGCTGCGTTAGGACGATTCATCTCCAAGTCAGGAGACAAGTGCTTGTCATTTTTTAAGTCACTGAAGAACATCAAAGACTTTGTATGGAGTGAGGAAAATCAGAAGGCATTTGAAGAGTTAAAGAAGTATATGGGCCAGGCCCCGTTGTTGGCCAAGCCAGTTCTGAATGAAGTTTTATTCTTGTACTTGGCTGTTTCAGAGAGCGCCTTGAGCGCCGTGTTGGTTAAGGAGGAACTGAAAGTCCAGAAACCCGTATACTATGTCAGCAAAATTTTGCATGGTGCTGAGTTGAATTATTCAGCCATTGAGAAATTCGCTTTAGCCTTGGTAATGGCTTCAAGAAAGCTGCGTCCTTATTTTCAAGCTCACCAAATTGAAGTGCTAACAAATCAGCCACTGAGAAATATCATTCACAGTCCCAAGGCAAGTGGGAGACTGATTAAGTGGGCAATAGAGTTGGGAGAGTTCGATCTCAAGTATAAGCCACGTACGGCCATAAAAGCCCAGGCACTAGCTGACTTCGTGGTGGAATGTACCATACCCAACCAAGAAGTCGGGGGGCAGGAAGATACCATACCTCAAGACAAGGGAGTCGACAATGGGGACAAGGAGAAAGAATATTGGGTTCTCTATTTTGATGGAGCATCAAAAACAAATTCCAGTGGAGCAGGGTTGGTTTTGCAAAGCCCTGATGGATTCTTAATTGAGTATGCCATGAAACTAGACTTCCCAACCACAAACAATGAGGCAGAGTATGAAGCCCTGATTGCTGGCCTTGGTCTAGCTGGGACACTTAGAGTCAAAAACTTAAAGGTCCGTGGAGACTCAAAGTTGATCATATCCCAGGTAAAGGGAGAATTTGAGGCAAGGGATGATACGATGGCTAAATATGTTCGCCTAGTAAGGGCTGTGATGACCCAATTTAATGAATGTCATGTTGAACACATTCCAAGGGAAGAAAAGGCTAAAGCAGATGCGCTATCAAACTTTGCTTCATCTGAGATTGAAGAAAGTTCAGGAAGTGTGTACTTCCGTGTTTTGAAGACACGAAGCATAGATGTTAAGCTTGTGGCTCCCGTAGGCTTGGGAACGTCATGGATTGATCCCATCAAGGCTCACATTCAGACCGGTTGGTTGCCAAGCAATGCAATTGAGGCACGGAAGTTAACTGTTCGAGCACTAAGGTACTCTTTGATAGATGGGATTCTATATAAAAGATCTTTCGTGGTTCCTTACTTGAGGTGTCTCAGGCCCGATGAGGTACGCTTAGCTCTTGAGGAAGTGCATGGAGGTATTTATGGGCAACACTTGGGGGGCAGGGCCTTGGCTCATAAGATAACCCGTTTAGGCTTCTATTGGCCAGAAATGATGGCTGATGCCAAAGAATATGTAAAGAAGTGTGATCGCTGTCAGAAGCATGCACCAGTCGCCAGACAACCCCCCGAGATGCTGACCTCTATCAACTCACCTATTCCCTTTGCTATGTGGGGGATGGATATTCTAGGGCCTTTTCCTATGGCCACAGCACAAAGGAAGTTTCTGATTGTAGCCATTGATTATTTCACCAAGTGGATCGAAGCCAAACCTTTGGCCAAAATCACAACTAAGCAGGTTGCACAATTCCTGTGGGAAAACATTATGTGCCGATATGGAATTCCCCGTATCCTCGTCACTGACAATGGAACACAATTCAACAACGAGGAATTCAAGAAGTATTGCGAAGAAAATGAAATTGAGTTACGGTTCACCTCTGTGGCTCACCCGCAAGCCAATGGGCAAGCGGAGGTAGCAAATCGGATAATCCTGGATGGACTAAAGAAGAGGATCGAGAAGTCAAGAAATAATTGGGTAGATGAGATACTTCCAATATTATGGGCCTACAGGACTACTTGTAGAGTCACGACAGATGCAACTCCTTTCATGTTGGCATATGGGGCGGAAGCAGTAGTTCCCGTGGAGATATCACATTCCTCTCCAAGGATTCAGGCCTTCGATGAGAAAGAAAATAAGGAAGGGCAGAGATTAGCCCTGGATTTAATTGATGAAGTGCGAGATAAAGCACATGCAAAGATAGTAGAATATCAGAAAAAGGCTTCATTCTATTACAACCTAAGGGTTAAAGAGAGATTTTTTAAACAAGGAGATCTAGTCTTGAGAAAAATAGAGGCTTCTGGTGTTGGACAGAAAGGAAAGCTTGCCCCAAATTGGGAAGGGCCGTACAGAGTCAAGAGCGTTCAGGGTAGAGGAACCTACAAGCTGGAAACTATGGAAGGTTTTGAAGTCCCGAGGACCTGGCACGCACAAAACCTGAAGGTTTACTATGTGTAAGATAGGAGAAGTATGATTCTCACTTGTCATTGACAAGTAGGTTTAAAAGCACCTTGAAGCTTTGCTTGCATAGGATTTTATATTCCAGTAGAATTTACATTGTCTAGTTATTGTTGATTAGGGTCGAACCCATGCTATGTAAGGTTTTGGAAAACCAGACTTCATATTAAAGAGTTTGAAATTATTTCTATCTAAGGATGTTTAAGGTTCAAATGCATATTAAGATTGTAAAGATAAAACAGAAAAAGGCAAGAAAAGCAACGTATAAAACATAACCCCGAAGGGTAACAAGTTCTGATACAAATAAAGTTCAAAAAGAAGATATACAAAAAGCTAGGCCTTGGAAGGATGAGATTCCTCAGAACCACTATCCGAAGTCTCTTCGGAAGTTTCAGTCGTTTCTTCAGACGTCTCGGTCGTCCCCTCCGAAGTCCCTGTAGAAGTTCCCTCGGCAGAAGATGATGGCTGTTGAGGCGCTGCTTTGGGAGATTCTTCCACCCTGGCCTTCTTAGCAACAGGCTCGAATTCCTCCTCGGGGGAATCTTCCTCCTCTCCATCCTTGATCATACCAGCAAGCTTTTCAGTAACACCTCCAAGCTCTGGAACCCGCACTGGGCAAGGAAAGGGCAACTGCTCAAGGACCTCGGGAAACTCATCCTGGATGGCCTCCACAGCAGCGTCCCAGCCTTCCTTATAGCTAACAGGATGAAGAAGGGCGTCATGCTCCACCATCAAGTCTTTGAATTCTTGAGTGTCCATCCAGCCATCAAAGGCTTTTTCCTTCTGCGCCTTCAAGATGACATTTTCAGCCCGGGCCGTCTCCAGGTCAGAAGTGGAAGAGGCCAATTGAGCTTCAAGGGCCTAAATTTTTTGATTGGCCTCCTCCAACTTCTTGTTGGCATCTTCCAGGCCAACCTTCCAAGCCTTGGCTTGGTGAATAGCCCCTTGAAAATGGGCGTTAGCCTGCAGGAGAAAACAACAAAGGTTTAGAAAAGAAAGAAAAGAGAATTGTAAAAAGCATAAGTAAAGTACATACCGTCGCCAGAGCTTGGGCTCCAAACAACTCATTCCCCTCCAAGTCCTGTTGAAGGACAAAATCTTGATAATCCACCGGGGAAATGGAATGCTTAGACCATTCCTTAGACAGGGCCGTGCTGCCCACAATTGAGTCCTTGCCCCGGATCCCCCAAGCAGGTTGAAAGTAGGCACCTGGCCTCTGCTTGGTGCACAGAACTTGGCTGGGGCCTTCCTCATCTGGCTCCGTCGCCTGAAGAAGGAACTCCGGGAAGCGGTCACCCAGTCGAGGGTCCTTAAAGATCTTCCCGGCCCTCTTCATCCTGGTTGTCTCCAGGTCCTTCGGCTTGGTAGCCTCCTCAATCTTCTCAGCCACTGCAAGAAACAAAGTCAGTTGAAAATCAATGAAATAAAAGTGCAGGAAATAAAGGAGATAAGAAAGGGAACTTACTTTTCTTATTAACGGGCGAAAGGCCGCGTTCTACCAGGACGGTCTCCCGGATAAGGTCCCAACAATGGGAAGTGCCGTTGTCTTGCGTAAGGAGGTTGAAACCTCTAGCTTCCTCCTCAGACAAAGTTATGTCATTCGGGCTCCCGTCTACGGCCAACCCAAAGGATGATCGAAACAAGGAGCCCCAATCTCCACCTTCCCAAATAACAAACAAAAAATCTTTCTTCCACCCCAAGTTGTTGTCAGGGATGGACTTCCCATTTATGATATGGGGGATAGTGGGGCGCTGGTTGATAGAAACCCAACCCGGACTTTTATCAGGGCTGTTTTTAAACTGAAAAATCTTCCTGAAGACAGCAACAGATGTGGGGACGTTGTGCTTGGCGCATTGCGACAGATAACACAGAATCAACCTCCAGGAATTAGGGGGAAGTTGGCAAGGGCTGATGCCCACATCAGCCAGTAGCAAAGGAATGAATGGATGAAAAGGGAGTCTAATACCTGCCCTAGTATCCCTATAGACGCATAGCGCGTCCTTCTTCCACTAACAGGCCCTATCGGCCGGACCCGCAAGAACCAGCTTAAAAGGCTCCTTGATTTTGAAGCAGCTGCTCAACTTTTCCAGCTCCTTGGGATCCCGTAAAGCACTGATATGATCGTGCGCGTCCAGATGCGCATCAGACGGATACTCGTCCCCTCGAGTGTTGATCATGTCGATTAAGGAAGTATACCTCGATCGAATAGGAAAATCATTGGACTTTCTAGCCACGTTCATCTTGGCCAAACGAGTCATTCTTTTGTCAGCCATCTGAAAAAAAGTATGAGGCACGTAAATAGGCTATCTTAAAATGGCACACAATGGAAAAATAATGAAAAGCAAAGGGAGGAATCTTACCTGAAGAAGCGCTCCTGAAAAAAGGCTTTGAGCTCCGACTTGCTGTTATTCCTCTGAGAATCTTAGCAGGAAGATGAAGAAGAAAACTAAGAAATGAGAAAGTGAGGAGTAATAGCCTTTCCTCGTTCCTTTATATAAGAGGAAAAGGAAGTTGTAGGGACGAAAAGCCCATTGAGGACAAAATCCCATAAGAAAAAGCCCAGAAAAAAGAATATTCCAGAATATTCCAAGGAATTCTAGAGCATTCTTAACAGGGTGTATTAAGCCCAGATCAATAAAAGAGGCCCAATAAGATTTGAAAAGGCCCAATTAAAGAGGCCCAATAAGATTTGAAAAGGCCCAATAAAAGAGGCCCAATAAGATTTGAAAAGGCCCAATAAAAGAGGCCCAATAAGATTTGGAAAAGCCCAATAATAGAGGCTCAAAAAAAATTAATAAGGCCCAACAAAAAAAGGCTAGGCCCAAATCCAATTAGGATTTGGAAAATACAATACCCTAAATTAAAGCTAAATAAAGAAGGCTAGTGGAAGACCAGGAACCAGGTCGAAATTCAGGTCGTGAATCCTGCCCGAAATCTTTCGAGCAGACACCCGAAAATAGCGGGTAAAAAAGACCAGAATCCAGGTCGAAATCCAGGTCGTGAATCCTGCCCGAAATCTTTCGAGCAGACACCCGAAAATAGCGGGTAAAAAAGACCAGAATCCAGGTCGAATTCCAGGTCGTGAATCCTGCCCGAAATCTTTCGAGCAGACACCCGAAAATAGCTGGAATAAAGGAACTGAATTGAGGTCGAAGTTTCGACCAGGAATGAGGTCGAATAAAACCAAGCATCTTTCAAAAAATAGGGATTAAAAACCCAGGTCGAAGTTCGACTAGGATCCTGGTCGAAATCCAGGTCGTGGATCCTAGTCGAAATCCTTCGACCAGGAAGCAAGAAAACCAAAGAATTTTCGAACAGGATTCAGGTCGAATTTTCGACTAGAATCCTAGTCGAAATCCTAGTCGATAGGCTTATAAAAAAAAAGAAAAGGGGGGGTTGAATTTTCGACCTCGATCCAGGTCGAATTTTCGACTAGGATCCTGGTCGAATTCCAGGTCCTAGATCCAGGTCGAAATTTCGACTAGGATCCTGGTCGAATTCCAGGTCATGGATCCTAGTCGAATTCCTTCGACCAGGATGACAAGGCTGGCCCCATTTTTCGACTAGGATCCTGGTCGAAATTTCGACCTGGATCCTGGTCGAAAAATGGGCTGGAAATTTGAAAATTCCAGAAAATAAGGAAAAATCCCAGAAAATTCCAGAAAATAAGGAAAAATCCCAGAAAATTAGGGAAAATTCCAGAAAATAAGGAAAAATCCCAGAAAATTCCAGAAAATTAGGGAAAAATCCCAGAAAATTAGAGAAAATCCCAGAAAATTAGGGAAAAATTCCAGAAAATAAGGGAAAAATCCCGGAAATAAGGGAAAAATCCCTGGAAATTAAGATAATTCCTGAATAAAAGGAAAAATTCGTTGTAAATGTGTAGGTCGCTCCACACTTTACGGAAAAACGAAACCCTGTAAGGGAACAAATAGACTTAACTTCTGCGAAACCTAATCAATGTTTCCCAAAAGTTGGGGGGCAAATGATAGGGATAAATAAATTATGTTTGTATAATTAAATACTGCATTAATTGTACAAACTGTGGGCTGCCAGGCCCAATAAAAAGATATATGATACTCAGACCAGAAAGGTTAAGCCTGATGGACCAGATCAGGCCTGATGGAATAAAAAAGGCCCAAAAGCCCTGATTATTAATTAATTTCGTAATTAATTAATAAGGGACAAATCAGATGTTGAAAAGAGTCCCGATAAGGATATAAATCCTTGGAGATTAGCCTCAAGGGGATCTAAAAGGATAAGGAATCAGTTTCCTACTATCTAGGACTCCAAAGTCCATTCTAATTATGAGACTTGCCCACCAAGTCTCCTATACCAAGTCCAATTCAAGGACTCCCAACATCTATATAAGGGGTCTCACCCCCACCGATCAGAACTACGTTTTTTGGCTTGATTCTCTAATTCACAGAGATACGTAGGCATCTCGTAAAGGCAGATTGAGTCACGAAACACGAGAGCAGCCATTAAAGGCCTTGAGCTCCCGAATCTTAGTATTAAATACAGCAAGTAATAACCTTGGTTTTTCATCCATAACAATAGGGACAAATTATGAAAAGAAATCCAAAAAATGGGCCGCCTCAATTTTTACTCCTTACCTCGTGTACTACTCCCTACGAAGATTATTCGAAAACCGAGTTCCATTCGTTTATGCTTCGATTCACTTCCGGACGACCCCGAATGGACGCGAATGCAATTTCATAAATCCATAGGGACAAATTATGAAAATAAATCCAAAAAATGGGCTGCCTCAATTTTTGTTCCATACCTCGTGTACTACCCCCTACGAGAATTATTCGAAAATCGAGTTCCATTCGTTTCAGCTCCGATTCACTTCCGGACGACCCCGAATGGAAGCGAATGCAATTTCATAAATCCATAGGGACAAATTATGAAAAGAAATCCAAAAAATGGGCCACCTAAATTTTTGCTCCTAACCTTGTGTACTACCCCCCATGATTATTATTCGGAAATCGAGTTCCATTCCTTTCAGCTCGGATTCACTTCCGGAGGATCCCGAATGGACGCGAATACAATTTCATAAATCCATAAGGACAAATTATGAAAATAAATCCAAAAAATGGGCCGCCTCAATTTTTGCTCCATACCTCGTGTAGTACCTACCCCCTACGAGGATTATTCGGATACCACCGAGTTCCATTCGTTTTAGCTCCGATTCACTTCCGGACGACCCCGAATGGACGCGAATGCAATTTCATAAATCCATAGGGACGAATTATGAAAAGAAATCCAAAAAATGGGCCGCCTCAATTTTTGCTCCATACCTGGTGTATTACCCCCTACAATTATTATTCGAAAACCTAGTTCCATTGGTGTCAGCTCCGATTCACTTCTGGACGACCCCGAATGGACGCGAATGCAATTTCATAAATCCATTGGGACAACTTATGAAAAGAAATCCAAAAATGGGCTGCCTCATTATTTACTCCTTACCTCATGTACTACCCCCTACGAGGATTATTCGGAAACCGAGTTCCATTCGTTTATGCCTCGATCCACTTCCGGACGACCCCGAATGTACGTGAATGCAATTTCATAAATCCATAGGGATAAATTATAAAAAGAAATCCAAAAAACGGGCCACCTCAATTTTTGCTCCATAACTCGTGTACTACCCCCTACGAGGATTATTCAGAAACCGAGTTCCATTCGTTTCAGCTCCGATTCACTTCCGGACAACCCCCAATGGACGCGAATGCAATTTAATAAATCCATAGGCACGAATTATGTAAAGCAATCCAAAAAATGGGCCGCCTCAATTTTTGCTCCATACCTCGTGTACTACCCCCTACGAGGATTATTTGGAAACCGAGTTCCATTCGTTTCAACTCCGATTCACTTCCGGACGACCCGAATGGACGCGAATGCAATTTCATAAATCCAAAGAGACAAATTATGAAAAGAAATCCAAAAAACGGGCCACCTCAATTTTTACTACTTACCTCGTGTACTACCCCCTACGAGGATTATTCGGAAACCGAGTTCCATTCGTTTCAGCTCCGATTCACTTCCGGAGGACCCCGAATGGACGCGAATGCAATTTCATAAATCCATAGGGATAAATTATGAAAAGAAATTCAAAAAACGGGCCACCTCAATTTTTGCTCCATACCTCGTGTACTACCCCCTACGAGGATTATTCGGAAACCGAGTTCCATTCGTTTCAGCTCCGATTCACTTCCGGACGACCCCGAATGGACGCGAATGCAATTTCATAAATCCATAGGGACAAATTATGAAAATAAATCCAAAAAATGGGCCGCCTCAATTTTTGCTCCATACCTCGTGTACTACCCTCTACGAGAATTATTCGGAAACCGAGTTCCATTCGTTTCAGCTCCGTTTCACTTCCGGACAACCCCGAATGGACGCGAATGCAATTTCATAAATCCATAGGGACAAATTATGAAAATAAATCCAAAAAATGGGCCGCCTCAATTTTTACTCCGTACCTCGTGTACTACCTACCCCCTACGTGGATTATTCGGATACCACCGAGTTCCATTTGTTTCAGCTCCGATTCACTTCCGGACGACCCCGAATGGACGCGAATGCAATTTCATAAATCCATAGGGACGAATTATAAAAGGAAATCCAAAAAATGGGCCGCCTCAATTTTTGCTCCATACCTGGTGTATTACCCCCTATGAGGATTATTCGGAAACCGAGTTCCATTCGTTTCAGCTCCGATTCACTTCTGGACGACCCCGAATGGATGCGAATGCAATTTCATAAATCCATAGGGACAAATTATGAAAAGAAATCCAAAAAACGGGCCGCCTCAATTTTTACTCCTTACCTCGTGTACTACCCCCTACGAAGATTATTCGGAAACCGAGTTCCATTCGTTTATGCTTCGATTCACTTCCGGACGACCCCGAATGGACGCGAATGCAATTTCATAAATGCATATGGACAAATTATGAAAAGAAATCCAAAAAACGGGCCGCCTCAATTTTTGCTCCATACCTCGTGTACTACCCCCTACGAGGATTATTCGGAAACCGAGTTCCATTCGTTTCTGCATCGATTCACTTCCGGACGACCTCGAATGGACGCGAATGCAATTTCATAAATCCATAGGGATAAATTATGAAAAGAAATCCAAAAAATGGGCCGCCTCAATATTTGCTCCATACCTCGTGTACTACCCCTACGAGGATTATTCGGAAACCGAGTTCCATTCGTTTCAGCTACGATTCACTTCCGGACGACCCCGAATGGACGCGAATGCAATTTCATAAATCCATAGGGATAAATTATGAAAAGAAATTCAAAAAACGGGCCACCTCAATTTTTACTCCATACCTCGTGTACTACCCCCTACGAGGATTATTCGGAAACCGAGTTCCATTCGTTTCAGCTCCGATTCACTTCCGGACGACCCCGAATGGACGCGAATGCAATTTCATAAATCCATAGGGATAAATTATGAAAAGAAATTCAAAAAATGGGCCACCTCAATTTTTGCTCCATACCTCGTGTACTACCCCCTACGAAGATTATACGGAAACCGAGTTCCATTCGTTTCAGCTCCAATTCACTTCCGGACGACCCCGAATGGACGCGAATGCAATTTCATAAATCCATAGGGACAAATTATGAAAATAAATCCAAAAAATGGGCCGCCTCAATTTTTGCTCCATACATCGTGTACTACCCTCTACGAGAATTATTCGGAAACCGAGTTCCATTCGTTTCAGCTCCGTTTCACTTCCGGACGACCCCGAATGGACGCGAATGCAATTTCATAAATCCATAGGGACAAATTATGAAAATAAATCCAAAAAATGGGCCGCCTCAATTTTTGCTCCGTACCTCGTGTACTACCTACCCCCTACGTGGATTATTCGGATACCACCGAGTTCCATTTGTTTCAGCTCCGATTCACTTCCGGACGACCCCGAATGGACGCGAATGCAATTTCATAAATCCATAGGGATAAATTATGAAAAGAAATTCAAAAAATGGGCCACCTCAATTTTTGCTCCATACCTCGTGTACTACCCCCTACGAGGATTATTCGGAAACCGAGTTCCATTCGTTTCAGCTCCGATTCACTTCCGGACGACCCCGAATGGACGCGAATGCAATTTCATAAATCCATAGGGACAAATTATGAAAATAAATCCAAAAAATGGGCCGTCTCAAATTTTGCTCCATACCTCGTGTACTACCCTCTACGAGAATTATTCGGAAACTGAGTTCCATTCGTTTCAGCTCCGATTCACTTCCGGACGACCCCGAATGGACGCGAATGCAATTTCATAAATCCACAGGGACGAATTATGAAAGGAAATCCAAAAAACGGGCCACCTCAATTTTTGCTCCATACCTGGTGTATTACCCCCTATGAAGATTATTCGGAAACCGAGTTGCATTCGTTTCAGCTCCGATTCACTTCCGGACGACCCGGAATGGACGCGAATGCAATTTCATAAATCCATAGGGACAAATTATGAAAATAAATCCAAAAAATGGGCTGCCTCAATTTTTGTTCCATACCTCGTGTACTACCCCCTACGAGAATTATTCGGAAACCGAGTTCCATTCGTTTCAGCTCCGATTCACTTCCGGACGACCCCGAATGGAAGCGAATGCAATTTCATAAATCCATAGAAACAAATTATGAAAAGAAATCCAAAAAATGGGCCGCCTAAATTTTTGCTCCTAACCTTGTGTACTACCCCCCACGATTATTATTCGGAAATCGAGTTCCATTCCTTTCAGCTCGGATTCACTTCCGGAGGATCCCGAATGGACGCGAATACAATTTCATAAATTCATAGGGACAAATTATGAAAATAAATCCAAAAAATGGGCCGCCTCAATTTTTGCTCCATACCTCGTGTAGTACCTACCCCCTACGAGGATTATTCCGATACCACCGAGTTTCATTCGTTTTAGCTCCGATTCACTTCCGGACGACCCCGAATGGACGCGAATGCAATTTCATAAATCTATAGGGACGAATTATGAAAAGAAATCGAAAAAATGGGCCGCCTCAATTTTTGCTCCATACCTGGTATATTACCCCCTACAATTATTATTCGAAAACCTAGTTCCATTCGTGTCAGCTCCGATTCACTTCTGGACGACCCCGAATGGACGCGAATGCAATTTCATAAATCCATAGGGACAAATTATGAAAAGAAATCCAAAAATGGACGGCCTCAATTTTTACTCCTTACCTCGTGTACTACCCCCTACGAGGATTATTCGGAAACCGAGTTCCATTCGTTTATGCTTCGATCCACTTCTGGACGACCCCGAATGGACGCGAATGCAATTTCATAAATCCATAGGGACAAATTATGAAAAGAAATCCAAAAATGGACTGCCTCAATTTTTACTCCTTACCTCGTGTACTACCCCCTACGAGGATTATTCGGAAACCGAGTTCCATTCGTTTATGCTTCGATCCACTTCCGGACGACCCGAATGGACGCGAATGCAATTTCATAAATCCAAAGAGACGAATTATGAAAAGAAATCCAAAAAACGGGCCGCCTCAATTTTTACTACTTACCTCGTGTACTACCCCCTACGAGGATTATTCGGAAACCGAGTTCCATTCGTTTCAGCTCCGATTCACTTCCGGAGGACCCCGAATGGACGCGAATGCAATTTCATAAATCCATAAGGATAAATTATGAAAAGAAATTCAAAAAATGGGCCACCTCAATTTTTGCTCCATACCTCGTGTACTACCCCCTACGAGGATTATTCGGAAACCGAGTTCCATTCGTTTCAGCTCCGATTCACTTCCGGACGACCCCGAATGGACGCGAATGCAATTTCATAAATCCATAGGGACAAATTATGAATATAAATCCAAAAAATGGGCCACCTCAATTTTTGCTCCATACCTCGTGTACTACCCTCTACGAGAATTATTCAGAAACCGAGTTCCATTCGTTTCAGCTCCGATTCACTTCCGGAGGACCCCGAATGGACGCGAATGCAATTTCATAAATCCATAGGGACAAATTATGAAAATAAATCCAAAAAATGGGCCGCCTCAATTTTTGCTCCATACCTCGTGTACTACCCCCTACGAGGATTATTCGGAAACCGAGTTCCATTCGTTTCAGCTCCGTTTCACTTCCGGACGACCCCGAATGGACGCGAATGCAATTTCATAAATCCATAGGGACAAATTATAAAAATAAATCCAAAAAATGGGCCGCCTCAATTTTTGCTCCGTACCTCGTGTACTACCTACCCCCTACGTGGATTATTCGGATACCACCGAGTTCCATTTGTTTCAGCTCTGATTCACTTCCGGACGACCCCGAATGGACGCGAATGCAATTTCATAAATCCACAGGGACAAATTATGAAAGGAAATCCAAAAAATGGGCCGCCTCAATTTTTGCTCCATACCTGGTGTATTACCCCCTATGAGGATTATTCGGAAACCGAGTTCCATTCGTTTCAGCTCCGATTCACTTCTGGACGACCCCGAATGGACGCGAATGCAATTTCATAAATCCATAGGGACAAATTATGAAAAGAAATCCAAAAAACGGGCCGCCTCAATTTTTACTCCTTATCTCGTGTACTACCCCCTACGAAGATTATTCGGAAACCGAGTTCCATTCGTTTATGCTTCGATTCACTTCCAGACGACCCCGAATGGACGCGAATGCAATTTCATAAATGCATAGGGACAAATTATGAAAAGAAATCCAAAAAACGGGCCGCCTCAATTTTTGCTCCATACCTCGTGTACTACCCCCTACGAGGATTATTCGGAAACCGAGTTCCATTCGTTTCTGCATCGATTCACTTCCGGACGACCTCGAATGGACGCGAATGCAATTTCATAAATACATAGGGATAAATTATGAAAAGAAATTCAAAAAACGGGACACCTCAATTTTTACTCCATACCTCGTGTACTACCCCTATGAGGATTATTCGGAAACCGAGTTCCATTCGTTTCAGCTCCGATTCACTTCCGGACGACCCCGAATGGACGCGAATGCAATTACATAAATCCATAGGGACAAATTATGAAAATAAATCCAAAAAATGGGCCGCCTCAAATTTTGCTCCATACCTCGTGTACTACCCTCTACGAGAATTATTCGGAAACCGAGTTCCATTCGTTTCAGCTCCGTTTCACTTCCGGACGACCCCGAATGGACGCGAATGCAATTTCATAAATCCATAGGGACAAATTATGAAAATAAATCCAAAAAATGGGCCGCCTCAATTTTTGCTCCGTACCTCGTGTACTACCTACCCCCTACGTGGATTATTCGGATACCACCGAGTTCCATTTGTTTCAGCTCCGATTCACTTCCGGACGACCCCGAATGGACGCGAATGCAATTTCATAAATCCACAGGGACGAATTATGAAAGGAAATCCAAAAAATGGGTCACCTCAATTTTTGCTCCATACCAGGTGTATTACCCCCTATGAGGATTATTCGGAAACCGAGTTCCATTCGTTTCAGCTCCGATTCACTTCTGGACGACCCCGAATGGACGCGAATGCAATTTCATAAATCCATAGGGACAAATTATGAAAAGAAATCCAAAAAACGGGCCGCCTCAATTTTTACTCCTTACCTCGTGTACTACCCCATACGAAGATTATTCGAAAACCGAGTTCCATTCGTTTATGCTTCGATTCACTTCCGGACGACCCCGAATGGACGCGAATGCAATTTCATAAATCCATAGGGACGAATTATGAAAAGAAATCCAAAAAATGGGCCGCCTCAATTTTTGCTCCATACCTCGTGTACTACCTACCCCCTACGAGGATTATTCGGATACCACCGAGTTCCATTCGTTTCAGCTCCGATTCACTTCCGGACGACCTCGAATGGACGCGAATGCAATTTCATAAATCCATAGGGATAAATTATGAAAAGAAATCCAAAAAATGGGCCGCCTCAATTTTTGCTCCATACCTCGTGTACTACCCCTACGAGGATTATTCGGAAACCGAGTTCCATTCGTTTCAGCTACGATTCACTTCCGGACGACCCCGAATGGACGCGAATGCAATTTCATAAATCCATAGGGATAAATTATGAAAAGAAATTCAAAAAACGGGCCACCTCAATTTTTGCTCCATACCTCGTGTACTACCGCCTACGAGGATTATTCGGAAACCGAGTTCCATTCGTTTCAGCTCCGATTCACTTCCGGACAACCCCCAATGGACGCGAATGCAATTTAATAAATCCATAAGCACGAATTATGTAAAGAAATCCAAAAAATGGGCCGCCTCAATTTTTGCTCCATACCTCGTGTACTACCTCCTACGAGGATTATTTGGAAACCGAGTTCCATTCGTTTCAACTCCGATTCACTTCCGGACGACCCGAATGGACGCGAATGCAATTTCATAAATCCAAAGAGACAAATTATGAAAAGAAATCCAAAAAATGGGCCGCCTCAATTTTTACTACTTACCTCGTGTACTACCCCCTACGAGGATTATTCGGAAACCGAGTTCCATTCGTTTCAGCTCCGATTCACTTCCGGAGGACCCCGAATGGACGCGAATGCAATTTCATAAATCCATAGGGATAAATTATGAAAAGAAATTCAAAAAACGGGCCACCTCAATTTTTGCTCCATACCTCGTGTACTACCCCCTACGAGGATTATTCGGAAACCGAGTTCCATTCGTTTCAGCTCCGATTCACTTCCGGACGACCCCGAATGGACGCGAATGCAATTTCATAAATCCATAGGGACAAATTATGAAAATAAATCCAAAAAATGGGCCACCTCAATTTTTGCTCCATACCTCGTGTACTACCCTCTACGAGAATTATTCGGAAACCGAGTTCCATTCGTTTCAGCTCCGATTCACTTCCGGAGGACCCCGAATGGACGCGAATGCAATTTCATAAATCCATAGGGATAAATTATGAAAAGAAATTCAAAAAATGGGCCACCTCAATTTTTGCTCCATACCTCGTGTACTACCCCCTACGAGGATTATTCGGGAAACCGAGTTCCATTCGTTTCAGCTCCGTTTCACTTCCGGACGACCCCGAATGGACGCGAATGCAATTTCATAAATCCATAGGGACAAATTATGAAAATAAATCCAAAAAATGGGCCGCCTCAATTTTTGCTCCGTACCTCGTGTACTACCTACCCCCTACGTGGATTATTCGGATACCACCGAGTTCCATTTGTTTCAGCTCCGATTCACTTCCGGACGACCCCGAATGGACGCGAATGCAATTTCATAAATCCACAGGGACAAATTATGAAAGGAAATCAAAAAAATGGGCCGCCTCAATTTTTGCTCCATACCTGGTGTATTACCCCTTATGAGGATTATTCGGAAACCGAGTTCCATTCGTTTCAGCTCCGATTCACTTCTGGACGACCCCGAATGGACGCGAATGCAATTTCATAAATCCATAGGGACAAATTATGAAAAGAAATCCAAAAAACGGGCCGCCTCAATTTTTACTCCTTACCTCGTGTACTACCCCATACGAAGATTATTCGAAAACCGAGTTCCATTCGTTTATGCTTCGATTCACTTCCGGACGACCCCGAATGGACGCGAATGCAATTTCATAAATCCATAGGGACGAATTATGAAAAGAAATCCAAAAAATGGGCCGCCTCAATTTTTGCTCCATACCTCGTGTACTACCTACCCCCTACGAGGATTATTCGGATACCACCGAGTTCCATTCATTTCAGCTCCGATTCACTTCCGGACGACCTCGAATGGACGCGAATGCAATTTCATAAATCCATAGGGATAAATTATGAAAAGAAATCCAAAAAATGGGCCGCCTCAATTTTTGCTCCATACCTCGTGTACTACCCCTACGAGGATTATTCGGAAACCGAGTTCCATTCGTTTCAGCTACGATTCACTTCCGGACGACCCCGAATGGACGCGAATGCAATTTCATAAATCCATAGGGATAAATTATGAAAAGAAATTCAAAAAACGGGCCACCTCAATTTTTGCTCCATACCTCGTGTACTACCGCCTACGAGGATTATTCGGAAACCGAGTTCCATTCGTTTCAGCTCCGATTCACTTCCGGACAACCCCCAATGGACGCGAATGCAATTTAATAAATCCATAGGGCACGAATTATGTAAAGAAATCCAAAAAATGGGCCGCCTCAATTTTTGCTCCATACCTCGTGTACTACCTCCTACGAGGATTATTCGGAAACCGAGTTCCATTCGTTTCAAGCTCCGATTCACTTCCGGACGACCCCGAATGGACGCGAATGCAATTTCATAAATCCATAGGGACAAATTATGAAAAGAAATCAAAAAATGGGCCGCCTCAATTTTTACTCCTTACCTCGTGTACTACCCCCTACGAGGATTATTCGGAAACCGAGTTCCATTCGTTTCAGCTCCGATTCACTTCCGGAGACCCCGAATGGACGCGAATGCAATTTCATAAATCCATAGGGACTAAATTATGAAAAGAAATCCAAAAACGGGCCAGCCTCAATTTTTGCTCCATACTTCGTGTACTACCCCCTACGAGGATTATTCGGAAACCGAGTTCCATTCGTTTCAGCTCCGATTCACTTCCGGACGACCCCGAATGGACGCGAATGCAATTTCATAAATCCATAGGGACAAATTATGAAAATAAATCCAAAAAATGGGCCACCTCAATTTTTGCTCCATACCTCGTGTACTACCCTCTACGAGGATTATTCGGAAACCGAGTTCCATTCGTTTCAGCTCCGATTCACTTCCGGACGACCCCGAATGGACGCGAATGCAATTTCATAAATCCATAGGGATAAATTATGAAAGAAATTCAAAAAACGGGCCACCTCAATTTTTGCTCCATACCTCGTGTACTACCCCCTACGAGGATTATTCGGAAACCGAGTTCCATTCGTTTCAGCTCCGTTTCACTTCCGGACGACCCCGAATGGACGCGAATGCAATTTCATAAATCCATAGGGACAAATTATGAAAATAAATCCAAAAAATGGGCCGCCTCAATTTTTGCTCCGTACCTCGTGTACTACCTACCCCCTACGTGGATTATTCGGATACCACCGAGTTCCATTGTTTCAGCTCCGATTCACTTCCGGACGACCCCGAATGGACGCGAATGCAATTTCATAAATCCACAGGGACGAATTATGAAAGGAATCAAAAAATGGGCCGCCTCAATTTTTGCTCCATACCTGGTGTATACCCCTTATGAGGATTATTCGGAAACCGAGTTCCATTCGTTTCAGCTCCGATTCACTTCTGGACGACCCCGAATGGACGCGAATGCAATTTCATAAATCCATAGGGACAAATTATGAAAAGAAATCCAAAAAACGGGCCCGCCTCAATTTTTGCTCCATACCTCGTGTACTACCCCCTACGAGGATTATTCGGAAACCGAGTTCATTCGTTTATGCTCCGATTCACTTCCGGACGACCCTCGAATGGACGCGAATGCAATTTCATAAATCCATAAGGGACAAATTATGAAATAAATCCAAAAAATGGGCCGCCTCAAATTTTTGCTCCATACCTCGTGTAGCTACCTACCCCCTACGAGGAATTATTCGGATACCACCGAGTTCCATTCGTTTCAGCTCCGATTCACTTCCGGACGACCCGAATGGACGCGAATGCAATTTCATAAATCCATAGGGATAAATTATGAAAAGAAATCCAAAAAATGGGCCCCCTCAATTTTTGCTCCAATACCTCGTGTACTACCCCTACGATGATTATTCGGAAACCGAGTTCCATTCGTTTCAGCTACGATTCACTTCGGACGACCCGAATGGACGCGAATGCAATTTCATAAATCCATAGGGATAAATTATGAAAAGAAATCAAAAAATGGGCCACCTCAATTTTTGCTCCTATACCTCGTGTACTACCCCTACGAGGATTATTCGGAAACCGAGTTCCATTCGTTTCAGCTCGATTCACTTCCGGACGACCCCGAATGGACGCGAATGCAATTTCATAAATCCATAGGATAAATTATGAAAGAAATCCAAAAAATGGGCCGCCTCATTTTGCTCCATACCTCGTGTACTACCCTCTACGAGGAATTATTCGGAAACCGAGTTCCATCGTTTCAGCTCCGATTCACTTCGGACGACCCCGAATGGACGCGAATGCAATTTCATAAATCCATAGGGATAAATTATGAAAAGAATCCAAAAAACGGGCCGCCTCAATTTTGCTCCATACCTCGTGTACTACCCCCTACGAGGATTATTCGGAAACCGAGTTCCATTCGTTTCAGCTCCGGTTCACTTCCGGACGACCCCGAATGGACGCGAATGCAATTTCATAAATCCATAGGGACTAAATTATGAAAAGAAATCCAAAAAATGGGCCGCCCTCAATTTTTGCTCCATACCTCGTGTACCTACCCCCTACGGGATTATTCGGATACCACCGAGTTCCATTCGTTTCAGCTCCGATTCACTTCCGGACGACCCCGAATGGACGCGAATGCAATTTCATAAATCCACTAGGGATAAATATGAAAGAAATCAAAAAATGGGCCGCCTCAATTTTTGCTCCATACCTCGTGTACTACCCCTACTGAGGATTATTCGGAAACCGAGTTCCATTCGTTTCAGCTCCGATTCACTTCGGACGACCCCGAATGGACGCGAATGCAATTTCATAAATCCATAGGGACAAATTATGAAAAGAAATCCAAAAACGGGCCGCCTCAATTTTTGCTCCATACCTCGTGTACTACCCCCTACGAGAATTATTCGGAAACCGAGTTCCATTCGTTTCAGCTCCGATTCACTTCCGGACGACCCCGAATGGACGCGGAATGCAATTTCATAAATCCATAGGGACAAATTATGAAAATAAATCCAAAAAATGGGCCGCCTCAATTTTTGCTCCATACCTCGTGTACTACCCCTACGAGGATTATTCGGAAACCGAGTTCCATTCGTTTCAGCTCCGATTCACTTCCGGACGACCCCGAATGGACGCGAATGCAATTTCATAAATCCATAGGGAAAATTATGAAAATAAATTCAAAAAATGGGCCACCTCAATTTTTGCTCCATACCTCGGTGTACTAACCCCTATGAGGATTATTCGGAAACCGAGTTCCATTCGTTTCAGCTCCGATTCACTTCCTGGACGACCCCGAATGGACGCGAATGCAATTTCATAAATCCATAGGGACAAATTATGAAAGAAATCCAAAAAACTGGGCCGCCTCAATTTTTACTCCATTACCTCGTGTACTACCCCCTACGAAGATTATTCGGAAACCGAGTTCCATTCGTTTCATGCTCGATTCACTTCCGGACGACCCCGAATGGACGCGAATGCAATTTCATAAATCCATAAGGACAAATTATGAAAAGAAATCCAAAAAATGGGCCGCCTCAATTTTTGCTCCATACCTCGTGTACTACCCCCTACGAGGATTATTCGGAAACCGAGTTCCATTCGTTTCAGCTCCGATTCACTTCCGGACGACCCCGAATGGACGCGAATGCAATTTCATAAATCCATAGGGACAAATTATGAAAGAAATCCAAAAAACGGGCCACCTCAATTTTTGCTCCATACCTCGTGTACTATCCCCCTACGAGGATTATTCGGAAACCGAGTTCCATTCGTTTCAGCTCCGATTCACTTCCGGACGACCCCGAATGGACGCGAATGCAATTTCATAAATCCATAGGGACAAATTATGAAAATAAATCCAAAAAATGGGCCGCCTCAATTTTTGCTCCATACCTCGTGTACTACCCTCTACGAGAATTATTCGGAAACCGAGTTCCATTCGTTTCAGCTCCGTTTCACTTCCGGACGACCCCGAATGGACGCGAATGCAATTTCATAAATCCTATAGGGACAAATTATGAAAATAAATCCAAAAAATGGGCCGCCTCAATTTTTGCTCCGTACCTCGTGTACTACCTACCCCCTACGTGGATTATTCGGATACCACCGAGTTCCATTTGTTTCAGCTCCGATTCACTTCCGGACGACCCCGAATGGACGCGAATGCAATTTCATAAATCCACAGGGACGAATTATGAAAGGAAATCCAAAAAATGGGCCGCCTCAATTTTTTCTCCATACCTGGTGTATTAACCCCTATGAGGATTATTCGGAAACCGAGTTCCATTCGTTTCAGCTCCGATTCACTTCTGGACGACCCCGAATGGACGCGAATGCAATTTCATAAATCCATAGGGACAAATTATGAAAAGAAATCCAAAAAACGGGCCGCCTCAATTTTTACTCCTTACCTCGTGTACTACCCCCTACGAAGATTATTCGGAAACCGAGTTCCATTCGTTTATGCTTCGATTAACTTCCGGACGACCCCGAATGGACGCGAATGCAATTTCATAAATCCATAGGGACGAATTATGAAAAAAAACCAAAAAATGGGCCTCCTCAATTTTTGCTCCATACCTGGTGTATTAACCCCTATGAGGATTATTCGGAAACTGAGTTCCATTCGTTTCAGTTCCGATTCACTTCTGGACGACCCCGAATGGACGCGAATGCAATTTCATAAATCCATAGGGACAAATTATGAAAAGAAATCCAAAAAACGGGCCGCCTCAATTTTTACTCCTTACCTCGTGTACTACCCCCCTCGAAAGATTATTCGGAAACCGAGTTCCATTCGTTTATGCTTCGATTCACTTCCGGACGACCCCGAATGGACGCGAATGCAATTTCATAAATCCATAGGGACAAATTATGAAAAGAAATCCAAAAAATGGGCCGCCTCAATTTTTGCTCCATACCTCGTGTACTACCCCTACGAGGATTATTCGGAAACCGAGTTCCATTCGTTTCAGCTACGATTCACTTCCGGACGACCCCGAATGGACGCGAATGCAATTTCATAAACCCATAGGGAAAAATTATGAAAAGAAATTCAAAAAACGGGCCACCTCAATTTTTGCTCCATACCTCGTGTACTATCCCCTACGAGGATTATTCGGAAATCGAGTTCCATTCGTTTCAGCTCGGATTCACTTCCGGACGACCCCGAATGGACGCGAATGCAATTTCATAAATCCATAGGGACAAATTATGAAAATAAATCCAAAAAATGGGCCGCCTCAATTTTTGCTCCATACCTCGTGTACTACCCTCTACGAGAATTATTCGGAAACCGAGTTCCATTCGTTTCAGCTCCGTTTCACTTCCGGACGACCCCGAATGGACGCGAATGCAATTTCATAAATCTATAGGGACAAATTATGAAAATAAATCCAAAAAATGGGCCGCCTCAATTTTTGCTCCGTACCTCGTGTACTACCTACCCCCTACGTGGATTATTCGGATACCACCGAGTTCCATTTGTTTCAGCTCCGATTCACTTTCGGACGACCCCGAATGGACGCGAATGCAATTTCATAAATCCACAGGGACGAATTATGAAAGGAAATCCAAAAAATGGGCCGCCTCAATTTTTGCTCCATACCTGGTGTATTAACCCCTATGAGGATTATTCGGAAACCGAGTTCCATTCGTTTCAGCTCCGATTCACTTCTGGACGACCCCGAATAGACGCGAATGCAATTTCATAAATCCATAGGGACAAATTATGAAAAGAAATCCAAAAAATGGGCCGCCTCAATTTTTACTCCTTACCTCGTGTACTACCCCCTACGAAGATTATTCGGAAACCGAGTTCCATTCGTTTATGCTTCGATTAACTTCCGGACGACCCCGAATGGACGCGAATGCAATTTCATAAATCCATAGGGAGAAATTATGAAAAGAAATCCAAAAAACGGGCCGCCTCAATTTTTGCTCCATACCTCGTGTACTACCCCCTACGAGGATTATTAAGAAACCGAGTTCCATTCGTTTCTGCATCGATTCACTTCCGGACGACCTCGAATGGACGCGAATGGAATTTTATAAATCCATAGGGTTAAATTATGAAAAGAAATCCAAAAAATGGGTCGCCTCAATTTTTGCTCCATACCTCGTGTACTACCCCTACGAGGATTATTCGGAAACCGAGTTCCATTCGTTTCAGCTCCGATTCACTTCCGGACGACCCCGAATGGACGCGAATGCAATTTCATAAATCCATAGGGACGAATTATGAAAAGAAATCCAAAAAATGGGCCGCCTCAATTTTTGCTCCATACCTGGTGTATTACCCCCTACAATTATTATTCGAAAACCTAGTTCCATTCGTGTCAGCTCCGATTCACTTCCGGACGACCCCGAATGGACGCGAATGCAATTTCATAAATCCATAGGGACGAATTATGAAAAGAAATCCAAAAAATGGGCCGCCTCAATTTTTGCTCCATACCTGGTGTATTACCGGACGACCCGAATGGACGCGAATGAAATTTTATAAATCCATAGGGACATATTATTAAAAGAAATCCAAAAAATGGGCCGCCTAAATTTTTGCTCCTTACCTTGGGTACTACCCCCACGAGGATTATTCGGAAATCGAGTTCCATTCATTTCAGCTCCGATTCACTTCCGGAGGAGCCCGAATGGACGCGAATGCAATTTCATAAATCCATAGGGACAAATTATGAAAATAAATCCAAAAATGGGCTGCCTCAATTTTTACTCCTTACCTCGTGTACTACCCCCTACGAGGATTATTCGGAAACCGAGTTCCATTCGTTTATGCTTCGATCCACTTCCGGACGACCTCGAATGTACGCGAATGCAATTTCATAAATCCATAGGGATAAATTATTAAAATAAATCCAAAAAACGGGCCGCCTCAATTTTTGCTCCATAACTCGTGTACTACCCCCTACGAGGATTATTCGGAAACCGAGTTCCATTCGTTTCAGCTCCGATTCACTTCTGGACGACCCCCAATGGACGCGAATGCAATTTAATAAATCCATAGGCACGAATTATGTAAAGAAATCCAAAAAATGGGCCGCCTCAATTTTTGCTCCGTACCTCGTGTACTACCTACCCCCTACGTGGATTATTCGGATACCACCGAGTTCCATTCGTTTCAGCTCCGATTCACTTCGGGACGACCCCGAATGGACGCGAATGCAATTTCATAAATCCATAGGGACAAATTATGAAAAGAAATCCAAAAAACAGGCCGCCTCAATTTTTACTCCTTACCTCGTGTACTACCCCCTACGAGGATTATTCGGAAATCGAGTTCTATTCGTTTATGCTTCGATTCACTTCCGGACGACCCCGAATGGACACGAATGCAATTTCATAAAACCATAGGGATAAATTATGAAAAGAAATTCAAAAAATGGGCCACCTCAATTTTTGCTCCATACCTCGTGTACTACCCCCTACGAGGATTATTCGGAAACCGAGTTCCATTCGTTTCAGCATCGATTCACTTCCGGACGACCCCGAATGGACGCGAATGCAATTTCATAAATCCATAGGGATAAATTATGAAAAGAAATCCAAAAATGGGCCGCCTCAATTTTTGCTCCATACCTCGTGTACTACCCTCTACGAGAATTATTCGAAAACCGAGTTCTATTCGTTTCAGCTCCGTTTCACTTCCGGACGACCCCGAATGGACGCGAATGCAATTTCATAAATCCATAGGGACAAATTATGAAAATAAATCCAAAAAATGGGCCGCCTCAATTTTTGCTCCGTACCTCGTGTACTACCTACCCCCTACGTGGATTATTCGGATACCACCGAGTTCCATTCGTTTCAGCTCCGATTCACTTCCGGACGACCCCGAATGGACGCGAATGTAATTTCATAAATCCACAGGGACGAATTATGAAAGGAAATCCAAAAAACGGGCCGCCTCAATTTTTGCTCCATACCTGGTGTATTACCCCCTATGAGGATTATTCGGAAACCGAGTTCCATTCGTTTCAGCTCCGATTCACTTCCGGACGACCCCGAATGGACGCGAATGCAATTTCATAAATCCATAGGGACAAATTATGAAAAGAAATCCAAAAAATGGGCCGCCTCAATTTTTGCTCCATACCTCGTGTACTACCCCCTACGAGGATTATTCGGAAACCGAGTTCCATTCGTTTCTGCATCGATTCACTTCCGGACGACCTCGAATGGACGCGAATGCAATTTTATAAATCCATAGGGATAAATTATGAAAAGAAATCCAAAAAATGGGCCGCCTCAATTTTTGCTCCAAACCTCGTGTATTACCCCTACGAGGATTATTCGGAAACCGAGTTCCATTCGTTTCAGCTACGATTCACTTCCGGACGACCCCGAATGGACGCGAATGCAATTTCATAAATCTATAGGGATAAATTATGAAAAGAAATTCAAAAAATGGGCCACCCCAATTTTTGCTCCATACCTCATGTACTACCCCCTACGAGGATTATTCGGAAACCGAGTTCCATTCGTTTCAGCTCCGATTTACTTCCGGACGACCCCGAATGGACGCGAATGCAATTTCATAAATCCATAGGGACAAATTATGAAAAGAAATCCAAAAAATGGGCTGCCTCAATTTTTGTTCCATACCTCATGTACTACCCCCTACGAGAATTATTCGGAAACCGAGTTCCATTCGTTTCAGCTCCGATTCACTTCCGGACAACCCCGAATGGACGCGAATGCAATTTCATAAATCCATAGGGACAAATTATGAAAAGAAATCCAAAAAACGGGCCGCCTAAATTTTTGCTCCTAACCTTGTATACTACCCCCACGATTATTATTCGGAAATCGAGTTCCATTCCTTTCAGCTCGGATTCACTTCCGGAGGAGCCCGAATGGACGTGAATACAATTTCATAAATCCATAAGGATAAATTATGAAAATAAATCAAAAAAATGGGCCGCCTCAATTTTTGCTCCATACCTTGTGTACTACCCCCTACGAGGATTATTTGGAAACCGAGTTCCATTCGTTTTAGCTCCGCTCCGCTTCACTTCTGGACGACCCCGAATGGACGCGAATGCAATTTTATAAATCCATAGGGACAAATTATGAAAGGAAATCCAAAAAACGGGCCGTCTTAATTTTTGCTCCATACCTCGTGTACTACCCCCTACGAGAATTATTCGGAAACCGAGTTCCATTCGTTTTAGCTCCGATTCACTTCCGGACAACCACGAATGGACGCGAATGAAATTTTATAAATCCATAGGGACATATTATTAAAAGAAATCCAAAAAATGGGCCGCCTAAATTTTTGCTCCTTACCTTGTGTACTACCCCCACGAGGATTATTCGGAAATCGAGTTCCATTCATTTCAGCTCCGATTCACTTCCGGAGGAGCCCGAATGGACGCGAATGTAATTTCATAAATCCATAGGGACAAATTATGAAAATAAATCGAAAAAATGGTCCACCTCAATTTTTGCTCCATACCTCGTGTACTACCTAGCCCCACGAGGATTATTCGGAAACCGAGTTCCATTCGTTTCAGTTCCGATTCACTTCTGGCGACCCCGAATGGACGCGAATGCATTTTCATAAATCCATAGGGACAAATTATGAAAAGAAATCCAAAAAATGGGCCACCTCAATTTTTACTCCTTACCTCGTGTACTACCCCCTACGACGATTATTCGGAAACCGAGTTCCATTCGTTTCAGCTCCGATTCACTTCCGGACGACCACGAATGGACGCGAATGCAATTTCATAAATCCATAGGGACAAATTATTAAAAGAAATCCAAAAAATGGGCCGTCTAAATTTTTGCTCCTTACCTTGTGTACTACCCCCACGAGGATTATTCGGAAATCGAGTTCCATTCATTTCAGATCCGGTTCACTTCCGGAGGAGCCCGAATGGACGCGAAGGCAATTTCATAAATCCATAGGGACAAATTATGAAAATAAATCCAAAAAATGGTCCACCTCAATTTTTGCTTCATACCTCGTGTACTACCTAGCCCCACATGGATTATTCGGAAACCGAGTTCCATTCGTTTCAGTTCCGATTCACTTCTGGCGACCCCGAATGGACGCGAATGCATTTTCATAAATCCATAGGGACAAATTATGAAAAGAAATCCAAAAAATGGGCCACCTCAATTTTTACTCCTTACCTCGTGTACTACCCCCTACGACGATTATTCGGAAACCGAGTTCCATTCGTTTCAGCTCCGATTCACTTCCGGACGACCACGAATGGACGCGAATGCAATTTCATAAATCCATAGGGACAAATTATTAAAAGAAATCCAAAAAATGGGCCGTCTAAATTTTTGCTCCTTACCTTGTGTACTACCCCCACGAGGATTATTCGGAAATCGAGTTCCATTCATTTCAGATCCGGTTCACTTCCGGAGGAGCCCGAATGGACGCGAAGGCAATTTCATAAATCCATAGGGACAAATTATGAAAATAAATCCAAAAAATGGTCCACCTCAATTTTTGCTCCATACCTCGTGTACTACCTAGCCCCACGAGGATTATTCGGAAACCGAGTTCCATTCGTTTCAGTTCCGATTCACTTCTGGCGACCCCGAATGGACGCGAATGCAATTTCATAAATCCATAGGGACAAATTATTAAAAGAAATCCAAAAAACGGGCCGCCTCAATTTTTACTCCTTACCTCGTGTACTACCCCCTACGAGGATTATTCGGAAACCGAGTTCCATTCGTTTCAGCTCCGATTCACTTCCGGACGACCACGAATGGACGCGAATGCAATTTCATAAATCCATAGGGACAAATTATTAAAAGAAATCGAAAAAATGGGCCGCCTAAATTTTTGCTCCTTACCTTGTGTACTACCCCCACGAGGATTATTCGGAAATCGAGTTCGATTCATTTCAGATCCGATTCACTTCCGGAGGAGCCCGAATGGACGCGAATGCAATTTCATAAATCCATAGGGACAAATTATGAAATTAAATCCAAAAAATGGTCCACCTCAATTTTTTCTCCATACCTCGTGTACTACCTACCCCCCACGAGGATTATTCGGAAACCGAGTTCCATTCTTTTCAGCTCCGATTCACTTCTGGACGACCCCGAATGGACGCGAATGTAATTTCATAAATCCATAGGGACAAATTATGAAAATAAATCCAAAAAACGGGCCGCCTCAATTTTTACTCCTTATCTCGTGTACTACCCCCTACGAGGATTTTTTGGAAACCGAGTTCCATTCCTTTCTGCATCAATTCACTTTCGGACGACCCCGAATGGACGCAAATGCAATTTCATAAATCTATAGGGATAAATTATGAAAAGAAATCCAAAAAACTGGCCGCCACAATTTTTGCTCCATACCTCGTGTACTACCCCCTACGAGGATTATTCGGAAAACCGAGTTCCATTCGTTTCAGCTCGATTTCACTTCGGACGACCCGGAATGGACGCGCATGGAATTTCATAAATCCATAGGGACAAATTATGAAAAGAAATCCAAAAAATGGGCTGCCTCAATTTTGTTCCATACCTCGTGTACTACCCCTACGAGAATTATTCGGAAACCGAGTTCCATTCGTTTCAGCTCCGATCACTTCCGGACGACCCCGAATGGAAGCGAATGCAATTTCATAAATCCATAGGGACAAATTATGAAAAGAAATCCAAAAAATGGGACGCCTAAATTTTTGCTCCTAACCTTGTGTACTACCCCCCACGATTATTATTCGGAAATCGAGTTCCATTCCTTTCAGCTCGGATTCAATTCCGGAGGATCCCGATATGGACGCGAATACAATTTCATAAATCCATAAGGACAATTATGAAAATAAATCCAAAAAATGGGTCGCCTCAATTTTTACTCCATACCTCGTGTAGTACCTACCCCCTACGAGGATTCTTCGGATACCACCGAGTTCCATTCGTTTCAGCTCTGATTCACTCCGGACGACCCCGAATGGACGCGAATGCAATTTCATAAATCCATAGGGACGAATTATGAAAAGAAATCCAAAAAATGGGCCGCCTCAATTTTTGCTCCATACCTGGTGTATTACCCCCTACAATATTATTCGAAAACCTAGTTCCATTCGTTTCAGCTCCGATTCACTTCTGGACGAACCGAATGGACGCGAATGCAATTTCATAAATCCATAGGGACCAAATTATGAAAAGAAATCCAAAAAATACTGGCCCGCCTCAATTTTTACTCCTTACCTGTGTACTACCCCCTCGAGGATTATTCGAAAACCGAGTTCCATTCGTTTCTGCTCTCGATTCACTTTCGGACGACCCCGAATGGACGCGAATGCAATTTCATAAATCCATAGGGATAAATATGAAAAGAAATCCAAAAAACTGGCCGCCTCAAGTTTTTCTCCATACCTCGTGTACTACCCCCTACTTGGATTATTCGGATACCGAGTTCCATTCGTTTCAGCTCCGATTCACTTCCGGACGACCCGGAATGGACGCGAATGCAATTTCATAAATCCATAGGGACAAATTATGAAAGAAATCCAAAAAATGGGCTGCCTCAATTTTTGTTCATACCTCGTGTACTACCACCTACGAGAATTATTCGGAAACCGAGTTCCATTCGTTTCAGCTCCCGATTCACTTCCGGACAACCCGATATGGACGCGATGCAATTTCATAATCCATAGGGACAAATTATTGAAAAGAATCCAAAAAACGGGCCGCCTAAATTTTTGCTCCTAACCTTGTATACTACCCCCCACGATTATTATTCGGAATCGAGTTCCATTCCTTTCAGCTCGGATCACTTCCGGAGGAGCCCGAATGGACGTGAATACAATTTCATAAATCCATAAGGACAAATATGAAAATAAATCAAAAAATGGGGCCGCCTCAATTTTTGCTCCATACCTTGTGTTACTACCCCCTACGAGGATTATTTGGAAACCGAGTTCCATTCGTTTTTAGCTCCGCTCCGCTTCACTTCAGGACGACCCCGAATGGACGCGAATGCAATTTTATACATCCATAGGACAAATTATGAAGGAAATCCAAAAACGGGCCGTCTTAATTTTTGCTCCATACCTGTTACTACCCCTACGAGAATTATTCGGAAACGAGAGTTCCATTCGTTTTAGCCGATTCACTTCCGGAAACACGAATGGACGCGAATGAAATTTTATAAATCCATAGGGACATTTATTAAAAGAAATCCAAAAAATGGGCCGCCTAAATTTTTGTCCTTACCTTGTGTACTACCCCACACGAGGATTTCGGAAATCGAGTTCATTCATTTCAGCTCCGATTCACTTCCGGAGGAGCCCGAATGGAACGCGAATGCAAATTTTCAAAATCCATGGGCCAAATTATGAATAAATCCAAAAAATGGTCCAACTCAATTTTGCTCCATACCTCGTGTACTACCTGCCCCAGAGGATTATTCGGAAACCGAGTTCCATTCGTTTTCAGTTCCGATTCACTTCTGGCGACCCCGAATGGACGCGAATGCATTTTCATAAAATCCATAGGGACAAATTATGAAAAGAAATCCAAAAATGGGCCACCTCATTTTTACTCCTTACTCGTGTACTACCCCCTACGACGATTATTCGGATAAACCGAGTTCCATTCGTTTCAGCTCCGATTCACTTCCGGAACGACCCACGATATGGACGCGAATGCAATTTCATAAATCCATAGGGACAAATTATTAAAAGAAATCCAAAAAATGGGCCGTCTAAATTTTTGCTCCTTACCTTGTGTACTACCCCCACCGAGGATTATTCGGAAATCAGTTCCAATTCATTTCAGATCGATTCACTTCCGGAGGAGCCCGAATGGACGCGAAGGCAATTCATAAATCCATAGAGACAAATATTGAAAATAAATCCAAAAAAATGGTCCACCTCAATTTTTGCTCCACTACCTCGGTACTACTAGCCCCACGAGGATTATTCGGGAAACCGAGTTCCATTCGTTTCAGCTTCCGATTTCACTTCTGGCGACCCCGAATGGACGCGAATGCATTTTCATAAATCCATAGGGGACAAATTTGAAAAGAAATCCAAAAAAACGGGCCGCCTCATTTTACTCCTTACTCGTGTACTACCCTACGAGGATTATTCGGAAACGAGTTCCTTCGTTTCAGCTCTGATTCACTTCCGGACGACCCACGAATGACGCTGGAATGCAATTTCATAAATCCATAGGGACAAATTATTAAAAGGAAATCGAAAAAAGGGGCCGCCTAATTTTGGCTCCTTACCTTGTGTACTACCCCCACGAGGATTATTCGGAAATCGAGTTCGATTCGTTTCAGATCCGATTCACTTCCGGAGGAGCCGAATGGACGCGAATGCAATTCATAAATCCATAGGGACAAATTATGAAAATAAATCCAAAAATGGTCCACCTCAATTTTTTCTCATACCTCGTGTACTACTACCCCCCACGAGGATATTCGGGAAACCGAGTTCCATTCGTTTCAGCTCCGATTCACTTCTGGCCCCGATGGACGCGAATGTAATTCATAAATCCATAGGACAATTATGAAATAAATCCAAAAAACGGGCCGCCTCAATTTTAACTCCTTATCCGGTACTACCCCCTACGAGGATTATTTGGAAACCGAGTTCCATTCCTTTCTGCATCAATTCACTTTCGGACGACCCGAATGGACGCAAATGCAATTTCATAAATCTAGGGATAAATTATGAAAGAAATCCAAAAAAACTGGCCGCCAATTTTTGCTCCATACCGTGTACTACCCCTACG